>NC_066579.1:285412223-285552223 GCF_024323335.1 Lathyrus oleraceus | reverse complement strand
CCTTTCTTCTTTTCTTTCTTTCTGATCACTCTCTTTCTCTTCCTTCTTATTCTTATCTTTTACTTTTCCTCTTTCTTTCTATACCACACAAATATATATATAACATATAATTAATATATATTATAATATTAGGTAGTAATATAAAATATCTCAATTGATATTTTATCTTCTAGTACAAATTGACCAATTATAAATATTATAAAAAAGGTCCTCTCTTGTACTTATTAATATTGGTCTGTCTCTTTTATTAATAAATAATCTCTTCAGAATTCACTGGTTACTCTATTGGTCCCGACTAACAACATTTAGAGCACATGGGAACTCTAATTGTTCCAACTGACAAAAGATAGAGTACACAGGCAGGAACTCAATTGGTCTCAATTGACAACTAATTGAGCATTTAAGGGAATATGAGATATTACAATTTGGCATAATTGTAAAACTATAGTAAAAAATATTAAATTTTTTGTCACTCATATCTTTTATGGAGGGAAACCAATGTGATGTTAGCGTAGCAAACATTGGTCTTTCTTTCAATAATTTTACTTATTGGAATGATTTGTGTTCTTATTTGAAATATTTGCTTCGAACAAACATAGTTCGCCATGTTATATGGTTTTTTTAATAAAACTAATAGAGTTATAAAATGGGGATGTAGCTCAGATGGTAGAGCGCTCACTTAGCATGCGAGAGCTACAGGGATTGATACCCCGCATCTCCATTAATAAGTAATTTGAGAAAAAAAAACTATCAAATATTAGTTTAATTGAAATTTATTGTTTTGAGAGAATATTTATATTTCAAAGGTGAGGAGTTAACCTTCTTTCTGGCTGATTCGATATCAGGATTCGACATTCAAGAAAAAAAAACTCTCAAGAGAATATTTATAGATAAATAATTTTCAGAATTTTTCTTAACTTAATAAAGAGATTACTAATTTTAATATTACTAAAAAGAACCAAAATATATGTTGAGTTAAAATTTATTTTTATGAGAAAATATTTTTCTTAACTTAACAAAGAGATCACTAATTTTAATATTCCTAAAAATAATAAAAATATTAATTGAGTTAAAATTTAGTGTTTTGAGATAATATTTATAGGTAAATATTTAAATAATTGTGAAAATGTTTTCTTAACTTAAGAAGGAGATCACTCATTTTGATATTCTTAAAAAGAATAATATTCAAATTATTATTTATTGTCTCAAATGATTTGTCTCTTTAAAATATCAATCCATCTTTTTACTATTATATCCTTATTAACGTATTTTATTTCAAATAAAAATTCCATTAACTATAATTTTTAAGGAAATTATATCATTGTAATGAACATAACTGATCATTATCTTAAAAATGTTGCAAAACTAAAAGAGGATATTTATGATGAGTGTGAGAGAGTATGAATTAATATTTGACTGATTGAAAAATTCTAATTTTCAATTATTAATTATCCATCGATTAGATATTATTCTTAGTCAAATTATCCAAATTCGATTAGATATTATTCTTTACCGCCCATCAATTATCCATCTTGTAAATGGGATAGGGAGGTCTAATATCATAAGATGTGGGAGCAAGCTCACCACATCATTCTATTTGTCCGAGGAAGACTTGTTGCTCTATGATAAAAATACAAAGTCGCAACCAAACTTTATTTATTGCAAAGGAAAGGGAAAATATTGATAAAATCCTTAATAGAAAAAAGAAGATGGTCCTCGCAACCAAATTCGGGTTCGGTCTTGCATATCTCCATTCTACGTTAGTGAGTGTGTCTCATTTCGAAGTTGACGCAGTTCGATTGAATGGATCTTCCCCAACGATATCAATAAGGTGTATCAGGACACGTCTTAGTTCAGGAACCTCTTGAATCATCTCCCTTTGATGTAATTTTCAGAAATATGGAGATTTGAAATAAAAAGATTCACTTATGAAATTTAGGAGGAATCAATTGTAGATTCTCACAGACGGTGTAAATGTTCAATGGTGGAATAAGAATGAGAGAGGTATGTCATAGTATGAAAGATGATACTTGCAGCTCCGATATGGAGAAAGGGGTGGACCTTCAAGGTTAGCACAACAACGCTCAAGTTAGTTATGGGAAACCTCAAGGTGAATAATATCTTGGGAAAATGAGTCTCATACCAGCTTTGGCGTGAAAGAGGAGTATTTAAAAGGAGAGAATAATTGGTTCTTCATAATCTTCTTTTTGGGCTTTGGTCTGGCTCGAAATATCTTCTATTTTAAAGTAGTTTTATGGTAGCCTCCAATTGATAGATGTACAAAGGGCAATACTAATGGTTCATCAATTAGTGCTTCTTCAGCATGTGGATGTATGTTCAAAAACATGGATGTTTATTTCCCAGGCTTCTTTTCTAATAAGTTGAACATTTTTGCATCCTTTCAAGCAGAATTGTTTGGAGAAACTCAAATATTATTGTGAATAAGAATCAGTTCAGCGCGTGGCATGAAAGTGATTCATCTCTAGTTTTACTAGCGTTTAGTTATAATTTATTGGTTCCTTGGAAATTAAGAACATTTGGCATAATTGTAAAACTATAGTTAAAAATATTAAATTTTTCGTCACTCGTATCTTTTATGGAGGGAAACCAATGTGATGATAGCGTAGCAAACATTGGTCTTTCTTTCAATAATTTTACTTATTGGAATGATTTGTGTTCTTATTTGAAATATTTGCTTTGAATAAACTTTGTTCACCATGTTATATGGGTTTTTTAATAAAACTAACTGAGTTATAAAATCAGGATATAGCTCAGATGGTAGAGCGCTCGCTTAGCATGCGATAGGTATTGTAACACCCACATATAATATATGTCTAGAAAACATATTATACATAGTGTAATACTGGCACTAAAATACATAAGCGCCTAGCGGCAACAATGTACATATTTACATGCCCAAAAGAAACATAACATGGTACAAAACATACACGAAAGTGCCAAAAATAAAAACTAGGAGTTAGATCATTATACAATGATCTCAAAAATATATACATAGCGGATTAGCCATCCGAACATCAGGTAAGCAAGAGATCACTCTATCTTGTCCTTACCCTTCGCCTGCTCAAAACTACCTGAAAAATAATCAACAACATGGGGTGAGATAATAATCTCAGCGGGTTCCCTATCTTATGGGTCCTCTTGGCTCTACAGGGTTTTCTAAGCAATATCCAACTCAAGTCAACAAGGGAAATAAGACTTAAGTGATGGGGAACTAACTCACAATGTATGGCAACATGCACCTGAGTTTTCGCAACTCAAAACAAGATCATTATTCAGATTCGCAAAACATCAATCCCCGAGCGGACCTACGTCTAGGGCAAGCCCAGTTATTGCATGCTCGTATGATTCGACTTTCGCGGTAGATACCGGGTCCTCTATGAGTTCCAAACTCATTTCAAGCGACCGCCACCCGTATGGTACTCTAACCCACTTAGGGTATATTTCATTGTATGGGACTCTAACCCACATAGGTGTCCACCTTTCCCCCATGTCCTCCGTGGTTGGGGCTCAAACCTAATTGAGGCACGAATCATCGGTCTCACATCTTATTGCTTACTCATCTAAGCATATCAAATAGAGATGTGCACCATCAAGGGAAAAAACATTCTGAATACATTATCGGTTCCACAAATCATAACAAGATTCATCAATCACAGGTGACTTCATTCACCAAAATACACAAGCAATAACATGACATGTTCCATACAAAGCATTTCATTCTTAACTATGGCAACCATTCGTCCACGACCTCCACATAAGCGTCGTACGAATGAATGTCGCCTTCCAATGTTATCTAAGTTATAAACCTAACTTATGGCTTAACTGTAATACCCCGTATTTCCTTAAATACCTAAATTCCTATTAATTGAGATCAATTGAGTTCCTATGTGCTCTAAAAGTTTTCATTGGGATAAATAGAGTAAATAGTGAGTTCAGGTTGACTTAATTAATATTAATTGGGACTGACCTTTTATTAATTGGGACATTTGGGTAACGTTAATAATGGGTCAATAGCTCTGGTAGAACAAATATTACAAGCTTGGTTCCATTTGAGATATTTGTTGCTACTAGAAACCACTTACTAACAACACAAATAATCATGGCCACTTGTTAATGACCTTTGACTCACTCACCACCACATGTTATAACACACTTGCCTTATGTATATCTCTCAGTAGAGCCACCAGAAGAAAAGGAAAGGATAGAAAGAAAGAAGTAGCTCAAGGGAAAGGTATAAGAAGAGAAAACAAGGCTAGTGGAGAAGAATAAGAATAAGAAAGCTTGGATCCAACACCATCATCTTCATCCTCATCTCATCTTCAACAACTTCTCCTTTTCCATTCTTGAGGTGGGTTCTAGTTAGAAACCCTAGGTTTCTCTAAGATTAGGATTGTAGAATCATATATAAATCATGAACAATCCATGCTATGTTATTGTAAGACCCTAATTTTGACCCTAAGATCCCTCATGGCATCAGGTTGTTGCACAAGTGCATCGCCTCAAGGATCATAGCATGTTTGGCTCCTTAACCCTAGGGTTGGGACTTGTTTGAGTAATTTGAGATCACAAATAATGCTTGTATTGTATGTTATTGCATTTCTTATTTGATCACTAACCAAAAGCATAAAAGTATGTCACTAACTCTTTTTTTTTGAAGCTCAAGTGATCATGTGCTCCACAATGCTCCTAGGAGGCTCCTAAGCCCAATGCAATGGCTAAATAAAGATGGTAAAAAGCATGACAATGGTCCACAAAGTTCCTAATCATCATATATGTCTCCCAAGGATCTCAATTTTCCAATTTGATCAAGATAACCCAAAGGGCTTGAAGATTGTTTCCCAAGGAAACCCTAATCTCACTGTGCTTTGACCGTGCCTTGCCCATGAAGCAATCTCAACCTATGGTCAAATTTAATCAAGTTAAGTTCTTTAATTTATCATTTTATGCATGTATGATCCTATTTGAGGCCCCTCAATCATTTGTTCATCAAGATTGGAAGTTTGACCTTGAAAAGTTGACCAGTCAAGTCATCTCACTAAGCTGAGGTTCAATGAGATATAACTTTTCATGTGTTTGTAAAATGAAGATGACCCAAAAATTAAACTTGTGACTACTAACCATATGAACAACTTTCATGTTCATCAAAAATCAATTTGAATCTTGGAAGGTCATCATTCATTTTAAAACATTATACATCATTTTGACTGAAACCCTAATTTTTGGGTCAACTTTCCAAGGGCATAACTTTCAATTTTTATGATTTTGAGGTGGGACCAAAGGCATTGGAAATATTTAGATGTATACTTCAAATTTTATGTTAAACACAATTTCATAATCCTAAAGGAAATACATGTTCCATTGCAAAACATTATAGGTCATACTGGACCTAATTCATTGAATTTGAAAAAGTACCCAACTTCAAATGCCCATAACTTTGTCATAGAAAATCCAAATGATGCAAAGTTTGAGTCTAAATTTACTATATTGAAAATACCTACAACTTTTATGTTGGAGATGTTTTCATTTGAAGCTTGTATCATGAGGACAGAGGGGTTTGATCAAGCTTACTTTTGGTTAATTTTTTCAAAATGATTTGAACATGTTTTACACTTGAACTTTCCAAGCCAGTTTTGATCAATTTGCACATGTCAAATGGTTTTTTGCCCAACATTACTTTTGTTCCTTATTTCAAGAGCTTTCAAACCATTACTCACAATAGTCATTTGGATCTACCATTTGGGAAATTTGAATTTCTTTTCATTTATGTGCATTTTTGATATTTTATGTTAAAACTTGAAATGCAAGCATTCTTCTTTCCATGTGCACGACCACATGCTTTCTATATGATCTCAGCCAGCTCCTTCAGCCATTCATGGGCCTCTCACACGTCCACAAAGGCCCATGCATTCAAAAGTTCAATTCCCATGCACATGAGCAAAGTGTGAATTCAAATGCATTTACCTATAAATAAAGGCTTCCTCTCCTTCATTTCATAACCTTTTGGAGATCTCATATGCTGCAGAACTGAAACCATAACCCTCACTTAAGGAATCACTCACTTTTTTCAATATTTTCGAGCTTGAAATTCAGCAACATTAGTTGAGTTTCAAATCTAGATTCCTTAGCCAATCATCTTCCCTACATCCAGAGATCAAAAAGGAGCAAAAAGTTTGAAGGATTCGTGGCCAGAAGCTCACCATTTTGAAGGTATAAACTCAAACTATTTTGGATCTGAAACTCATAATTCACTGTAGTATTCTTGTGTTTTGGTGGTTCTCTGAAGTCCTCATACTTGAGACAAGCTTTTAGTGCATTCAATTTGCCATTTCATGAACAATCTGTGTGGACACCATGATTTTCTCCTTCATCTTTCTCTCAATATAGGAAGAATGAGAGGAATCTAATGGTAAAGTGATGATCTACATCACATGAGCTTCATTTTCATGCCTTTGTTTTTCATTTTCGATGAGATCCATTTTCCTGCAAATCTGGCCGGAATCTGTTGGTTGATCGGAGAAGATGGTGGTTTCCACCACCACCACCACGTGTGCTGCTCATGGCCCTTGGATCTCTCCCTCACGATCTAATCTCATACGTTCGTTTTAATTACTTGTTTTAATTCATTATGTTTCGCTGTTGACTTGAGTCCACCGTGCATCATCAGATCCAAGTCGTGTACCATTGCCACGTCAATTAATGAATTGGATCTGGTGGCTCAGCTTTTTCGCTTATTTCATTTTTCTTTTTATTTTCTTTTAATTCATTCCATTTTCAATAATTCATAAAAATTTCATATGAGGTCAGAAAAATATGAGACCAACTCTAAATTTTTTTTTGAAAAATCTAGTGTCATCTTATGATTTTTAATTATTTTTGTGACCTCTTTTGATATTTTTCATGAGTTATTTGGTTTTTAATGATTTTAATTCATTTTAAAATACTTTCTGACTTTTAAAAAAATACAAAAATATTTTCATAGCATCTATGGATCATGATAAGTCAATGAAAAATAGTCTCAACAATTTCCTGTTTGTTTTGAGATTATTTGAGATTTTAATTCATATTATGCTATTTTTTGGTTGTTTTTAATTGATTTTAATTACTTTCTGACTTTAAAAATTTGTGAGGAAATTAGTCAAAGTTTGTTTGACTATGTTGAACCTATGAGAATTTAATTGGACTCATTGAAGTTGTTTTGAATTGAATTTGAGATTCAACTTTGTTTGTTTATTTTTATTTGTATTTTCTTTTAATTCAAAAATTACCAAAAAAATATTATTGACTTCTTGACTTGTTATATTCATTCTTCTTCTGTTTGGTGTTGATCAAGGTTGAATTGATTCAACTTTGATCAAATTCATTGGATCTTGTGGTTTGAGAATCCTTAAGGATCATCACCTAGAAGGATGAATGAATTTGATCAAGGATGAGTCATCCCTTGATCAATTGGGATTGGTTGTTGGCTTCTTACCCCCTCCCTTTCATCTTCATCCTTTCCTTTCCCTCAATGGACAATGAGTTAAAGTCTTGAAGTTGGTCTTGACAAATAGGAGTTTAATCTTCTTTGATCCAAACCAAACTCAACTTGATCCATGATCAAGTGAGTTATTTTGTGTCAAAGATAGGTTACTTCTTGGTCAAGCAAATAACCAAAAGTCAAAATAAGGCCCTTCCCCTTTTGTTTGGTATGTCAAGTTTATGGAGCCTAGCTTACTAATCATGATCTCTAACTTGTATTCTTTGCCTATATTCTTATTAACCGGTCTCAAATAGGTGTGACTACTATATTAGTCCACTTACGACCGCTTAACATAGCGCTACATTGTCTTATGACAAGCTAACATAACTCTACTAACTACTAAGTTTAATTTGAGCTTTTAAATTCTTGTCATTTACTTTAATGTCATTTATTTCTTGCTCATCATTCATCTTGATTTTCATTTTGCTCACTTGAGCACATATTTTATGTTTATGTCATTTTTCTTTTTCTAATTTGAGCCCATTATTGTATATAAATATATTGCTATTTTGTTGTTTTTGTGTTTGTTTTGATGTGAACCAAAATGCAAAAGGAGAAAGGACTTAGAATTAGGATTCACCCATGCTTAAAGGAGTTCAAGAACAACTAGGTCTCATGCCTTTAGAATGCAAAATGTGTTGAAGAGGAACTAGGCCTCATGCCTTTAGAATGCTAAAATTTAAAGTTGACCTCAAAAGACTTCTCCTCAAACTTATTCTTTGTCCATTCCCTTTATTATGCTGTGAGCTTTTTGATGTGTGCTTTTGTGTGATAGGAACCTCATATTAAGATTGTGAAAAGAGGACCATTGTCATGAATAGCCAAGTTAAGAGCCAAGCCAAATGGATATCCTAGGAGCTTGAATTCAAATTATTGAGTGCTTGTTTGTATGCTAAATCCAAAGGAAAGGAGCATCTTGAGTCATCTCTATGACTCCAAGAAAAGGAACTCCAAGGGTTACCTCTCCCCTCTTATCTTTGTTTGCTTTAGGAATAACCCTTCTCTCTTCTCCCCACTCTAACCAAGCCAAAAATCATTTTTTCAAAACTTTGAATTTATTTCAAATTAGAAACCTAGGCCTTAGGCCTTTGACTTTTTCAAAACCATTTTCATAAATACTCATTGTAAAAAACACTTTAATTCAACTGTGATCTCATTTTGTAAATCAATTTAACTTGTAAACATAACCCATTTCAAATTGTTTTGTGGTTCCAATGGCCACTTGTTTCACTCTTTTCAAAAACATTAGACATAGGTTTGAGTTACCATAGCGGTTGATGTAAATCTCACCTCATCCTTAGTGTTGGATTATAAGCCTTCCATGCCTATTATAGGGTTAACCCCTCACTAGCATGTTGAAGCCTTCCTCACATGGTGGATTGTTGGTTTAGGTTGAGTTTTCTCCCTTTGATAACAAAAGACCTTAAGGCTTTTGATTAAAATCAATTCACCAATCTTTGAAATTTTTACCACGAACTACGAGGTTTTGATCCTCCTTTGTGATGGTATATAGGCAATGGGTTCATCCATTCAAACAGCAAAATTTGTAAATATAATCTATTCTCTTCTCATCCCTCTAATCTTTTGCATAAATCTTTTCAGAAATACCAACTTACAACACATATTTACAAAAAAGGTTCCCTTAGAGTACTAAGGATGTTTTGGGTGCATAAAACCTTCCCATTTCATAACCAACCTCCTTACCTAGATCTCTGACATTTTTATTAGTTTTTGATTTGAAAAACTTCTTACTTGGCTTTTGTTCGCTTTTTAGCCTTTCCTTTGGACAAATTGTAGCACCTCAAATTTGCACCTACATTTTGTACATACATTTTCATCATTATTTCATTAACATAATATAGTCCACTGCATAACATTGCATTGTCCATTTGCCCAAGTGCAAGTTCAGCTGACAAGTTAGGTCAAACTGGTCAGGAGATCAGTCAATCAAGCAAGCAAGGGCAATTTTCATTGAGCCAAGGCCCTAGGGTTGGTCCAACATGTTCACATGACCTAGGGGTCCTTTTGAAGTGTTTTGGTCAAGGTTTGATTGCTCAGAAGTCATCAGTCATGGCTCAGTTCACCAGAAACCCTAAAAAGTCAACTGTTGGTCAACTGTGCATTTAATCAGTGATTGGATGGTGGGAATTGGTTTGAGAAGGCTCATTCATGTCCATATAAGCCTCATATAACATGTCAAACATCATCATGGAAGAATTTGAAGCCAGACAAGAAATTTCCAAAAATAGAAACTTGACCTGTAATTGAAACTTGCCAAAAATGGAAACTTCTTGATCCTAAACTTACATTATGATACAAGCTTCAAATGAATTTTTGCCCAACATGAAAGTTGAAGATCTTGTTCTCCCATTTCCAAAAAAGTCCAAGAACACTCAATTCCCATGTATGGTTGGCAAGTTATGATCAATTCATTCTCAAAAATTTTTGAACTTCAAAAGGCCATATCTCTCAAACCATTTGGCCAAATTGGGCGGGGTTTTTTTTGCAACAAGTCACATTTGATCTCCTCTTTCCAAATATGTAACCATCATTCACCAAAACATCATAGATCAAAATGGCATTTTTGGATTGGCTTTGAATTATTTCAAGTGTGGTACAAAAATGAATTTTTGAAATAACCATTTTTAATCAATTGTGCCAATTGGGAATGTTCAGGAATGACATTTGGAACATGTTACAAGGCCCAATTTCGCAGCTTTTGCTCATGCACCATGCACTTAGGCCAAAATGCTCAAATTAGCAAAACTTCTCATTAAACCAAATTGTGATTAGCATCCACTTAGCAAACCTTAAACAGCACATATAAGGTTCATTTTCTGCTCAATGAAGCCCTAGCAGCCACTTTACAAACAGATTTTCTCACTCTCTTTTAATTTCTCATCTGGGCATTTTGAACCTCTCTTGGAAAAATTGCAAAGAGCACGACTCCTTCTTGGTTGCTACATGATATATCATCCTTGTTGAGCTCATTTCAAACCTCAAAAACCAACTGTAAGCAAAGCATATGACTGTTCCATTGAAGAACACATCAATGGCAGATTTGGATTTGAGCCATCTCAAGCTTTCCTGAGCCAAACTCCCTTCATCATCCATCAATACAAGCTGGAAGCTACATTTGTTTCGAGCTAAAACATCCAAATCCCAACTGTTTCACTATTTTCTTCAAAATCAAGTAAGATTTCAAACCCTACCATTTGCTAAATCTTAACATGTTTTGGAAAGGTCTTTGCATGCTGAGTTCTATGGTGGTCTTGGTTTTGAAAATGATTGTGTATTTTTGAAGTTATGTGGAAATGAATTTTTGTGTTCATTATGGTTCTTGTTCGATTCATGCTGTTTATTTTGATTTAATGAAAATGAATGATGGATTCGTGTTGTGTGATGTTTGCTGAGTCCAATGATGCATTCAATTTGAATTTCTGGAAAATTATTTTCGTGAGTTGATTGTTGAAGATGATGATACTGTTCATGTAAACCCTAAGTTCGTGTGCTGCCCAGAAAATCCTCTTTCACGTTGCATGACACTGTGCATTCATACTGGCCAATCACGTTATTTCATTCTCATGTACCAAAGCGCTGCGTTTTGATTAGTTGGTCCGGTATTTACAAATTTGCCATCGCCCGTGCCACTTGACCCATTAAATCATATTTGTTTTCAATGTTTATTTCAATTTGATACACAAACTTGCAAAATTCATAAGTCTTTCATTTTAAATCCAAATTTCATGGGAATTTTTGCATTGTGTTCATCACAATCTCTAGTTTATTATCATATTTTTTCCTGATTTTTTGCATGAGTGGATTTTAATTGGTATTAGGGTTTGTGACATGTGACCATTTTTTGTACCTTTTTCCAAAACATTTGTGAAATGATGATGCTTTGTCCAATGGCTTCCAAATTTTTTGTGCACAAACTAGACACATTCATGGTGATTTTGGCTTAGAGTTTATGAATTTATCATTTCTGGTGTGAGAGTTATGATTTTTTGAAGCAGGGTGTGACAATTTGTGTCACACCATTGATGTGCAACTTCATGATTTTCTTTACCATGCTTCTTGACCTCAAATTGCTTTGAATTTTTGCATGAATGCACTTGAGTAGTTCTAGTTTACATGTGATTTTTCTTGGAATTATTTGTGGCATTTCCTAATTGTTTGGGATTTTCTCCCCTGTTTAGTCATATGTTGACTTTTTGTGACACATGTTCCCATTTCATTTGTGAAATTCTCATACTTTATTGGATGAACATGAAATTTGACATGTGATTAGTAGACATCTTAAGCTTTGCCATGGTTTTGATCCCATTCATTTCTCATATGCTATCACTGTTTTATGAATTATTCAAGTTGGTGCATGTTTGGTTGACTTCTTTGAGTATGCTTGAACTTGCCTTGCCTTTCTGATTTTCATTGACCAACTTCCTTTGATCCAAATGAGATGAAATTTGTTATGCATATCATGTTATGGATTATGTTTGAGCATGAATTATTTGATGATTTTTGGAATTGTTTATGATTGGTTTTGAGTTGAGTCTTGCTGTTGACTTCTATGAGCTTCCATATGCCATGCTTTGACTTCTTTTGCTTATAAAATGATGATGATGAATGATATGATTGTGAAACCAATTGAGTTTGTTTCTTGATTGTTTGAACTTGATTTTGGACACTTGCCACTTGCTGTTTTGACTTTCTTATCTCTTTTTGACCCTAGGCTTGTCCTAGTGGTCTTGTTGCTCATGTTTAAGCTTGTTGTTTCAGGTTAAGCAACAAATGCTTCAAAGAGATTAATACCAGTTGCTTGAGTTTGATGTTTTATCATGGACTAACTTGTGTGTTTTGTAGGTTGTTTAGCTCACTTGCTTTGAGCTTGTGCTTTGCACAACTGATTGACTGTATTATCTGTTTGGTTTATGTTGTTTGTTCTAACTTTGTGTCTGATATACTAACTGTGCTTGACTGATTTCAGGTACTTTAGTTGCTTTTAGTTCCTTGTGAACTTTGCTTTGCTTTGCTTGATAAGCAATTTGCATTGAGGTATAATTCCTTACTCCATGTAGTCTGGAAGACCTGGCCTGTTACTTGGCCAGGCAACTGTCTGAAGTCCTCCTTAAGAGGCAATGCTTGTGTGTGTTTACATTTGTCCCAAGCAGGAAAAGTCCTTTAAATAAGGCAATTGGTGGATATAAGAGATATGTAGTCTATCTCCCACTATTCTGTGAGTCTTCTCCTTGCTCCCATGACATGGTTGTAGCATTGAGATCCTAACCCAAGATCTATCGAGTCAATAATCTGTGGAGAGAGTTCCTACTTTCTGAACTCCCACACCTTCTGATATTCAAAATGCTCTCCCTGACCAGGGATAAGAGCAATGAGGCACACCCCTCATATCCTTTCATCTGCTTCACCTTGGCTCTCAATGTCAAGGTTAAGAGCATCATTAACCCAGTTACAGAGGTTTGTTTGTTGAGGTTGATATGACCCCGACTAAAACCTAACCTTGATTGAGCCCATTGTTTGCATATAGTGTGTGCTACTTGTGCTTGTGTGTTTGTTTGACTTGCTTCCTGTGCAAGTTAGGTTTAGTTTGGCTTGCTTCCTGTGCAAGTCAGGGTTAGGATAGGCTTGCTTCCTGTGCAAGTTAGCTAGAAACCTTAACTTAGGGATGATTTGCATGATAACATCTAGGCTCGAGTCGTAGTCTCCCTAGTTGTGTCTCCCTCTGTTATCTGGTTAGGCTAGTCTTTCTCCCCTCTGTAGGGGAACTACATCGCCCTGATCCTCGTTCCAGACGAGGTATGTAGGCAGGAGACCGTGCGAGGTCTCTCCGGGCACCTTTTTTCTTTTTGTGTGTGTTGTTTGACGATTGCTAGGCTCGAGTTCCCAACTCCTTAGCAATTTGTTGTCTGTTTGTTCTTGTTGTGTGCTTGGAAGCCGGTATAAGTCCATCGAGTGGCATCTGGGTTCCAGTGTGCGTGTGTTGGTTTGGATGCTGATGTAAGTCCAGTGATTGGCATTCAGGCTCCACGTTTGCCTTTGCCTGTGTTTGTTTGTGTGCGTGTTAGCCGAGCTACGAATGCTCTGATTCTCCTTCGTCCAAAGGAGATACGTATGCATAGGATGCGACATCCTAGCGAGCATGTGTCGTTTCTCTAGTCCGAACTACTTAGACTCTAATGTCTATGCTTGATAGACTAAGTAGGCCCAGGATGCGATATCCTGCCGAGTCAGTTTTGTTTATTTCTTGTGTCTCTTTCAGCCAGTGTGTGTGTGTTTTGAGCAGCGTTTTTAGCAACCATTTTCCTTCCTATTGTGTGTGGATCCCGTCGAGTACGACGGATGCGTAGGGGTGCTAATACCTTCCCTTCGCATAACCGACTCCCGATCCCATTCTCTTTGGTCGCGAGACCATGTTCTTTCCAGGTTTACTCTGAGCGTTTCCTTTCCCTCTTTTGGGATAAATAACGCACGGTGGCGGCTCTGTTGTTCTTGTTTTCCCGCCGGTTTTTCGCGTAATGCGACAGCTGGCGACTCTGCTGGGGACTTCATAGATGTTGACCTGTGCTGGTCCATCTTCCCTAAGCGAGTCTCTCCTAGCGTTTTAGGATAGTTTAGGTTGCTTGTGTTGCTTTATTTATTGCATTTATTATTCTGACTGTGTATATATTTGCATAAATATTTGCATGCATCATACTACCATGTTGCCGTCCTCTGTGCAGGTGGTTCCTCTGTTTTGGGGTGGGTGTTCTGAGTGGGGCTAAAACCCAGGCCCGAGTATACACCTAGGATTAGTGTGGTCTCATGTTGCCTCCTTCATGTTAGGTCAATATGTGCTTGGCAACGTGATGTACCACAAGCCGGACGAGGTTCATTTGATAGTGCTCTCCTCTGTGGGGTACTCCACTTTGTTTGAGTTACTTCATTTGAGTTGTTGACTCTGGTGACCGATCATTTCCCGGATTTTTGGTTTAGACGATCTCAGGAGAGCTACAATGGCACACCCGAAAGGGCAAACCCATTGAGTATCTTTGCCCGATTGTCGAGACTATTATCCGCCTTAAGGTGACCTGATTAGAATTTACCTGTGAGGGGAGGGTGGTTCTTACAGATGCATGTTCAGATGGTGACTTTGTTGGTGACTTTTGGTTCCGTGGATCAGAGTCCTATTTATGAGTCGGATTTATGGTCATTTATCGCCGAGACGCCGGAGTGCTGTCCGAGTTATTTATCAGTGGGGATCCGTTTATTTCAGGATTCCCCGGGCCGATTCAGAGGATTATGGGTATTTGCTCAAAGATTGTCTGATGGTGATGATGGTGTATCTGTCAGTTCCGTTTATTTCGGAACCCTTGAGTTGGATTTATGGTTACATATTCCTTCAGATGGTTGTGATCAGTTCAGAGATCAGGGCTTCAGTGCAGATGATCAGATGACTCGGAGGATGGCAGTGCATTGCATTCATTCATCAGCATCATTACATCTTGCATTTACCTGCATCTAACACATGTTTATCCATATGCAGGGACATTTTGATCGAGATCCTGGTTGAGAGACTTTCTGCTCAGATATGAGGACCGGTTTGAAGCATGATGTTGCCTACAGTTTCTTTGACCCAGAGATTGGTGTGCTGAAGGAGATGATAGCATTGATTACACCCGACCATGTGGGGATGTTCAGAGAGTCATACGGTAGTATCCTGAAGCTGGTTTTCAGACTCGCTGACAGCGACAGAAGCGCCATTCATACCCTTCTCCAGTTTTATGACCCGGGTCTGAGATGCTTCGTGTTTCCAGATTATTTGTTAGGACCTCTGATGGAAGACTATGCTAGCATTCTGGGTATGCAGATCCGTGATCAGATTCCTTTCCATGCTACTAGGGTGGAGCCTGATGTCCTTGGGATTTCCCGTGCTCTTTATTTGAGTCCGGAAATGATCAAGGAGGGTTTGAAGGAAAAGGGGAAATTACCTGGATTTCATTTGAGTTTCTTGGAAGCTAATGCCAAGGAACATGCTGCTGTGGGTGATTGGAAGACGGTTGGTGCTTTGATTGCTGTGAGCATTTATGGTGTCATTCTGTTTCCTAATCAGAAGAACTTTGTGGACCATAATGCTATCAGATTGTTCATGCAGAGAAACCCTATTCCTACTTTGATCGGAGATGTCTATTACTCGGTTCATAACAGGAACGAGAAGAGACGTGGGGGTTTGATCCGATGCTGTGCTCAGTTGCTGTTCAGGTGGTTTATGGGGTATTTGCCTTCCCGAGGTGCTTTTGCTCATCTTGATCCTACTGTCAAGTGGTCAGTCAGATTGATGGGTTTGCGGGCCACTGACATAGCTTGGACTCATAACGGTATGGCTGGACGGGATTTCATATATAGCTGTGGGAGTCTTCCTAATGTGCCTCTTATCGGAGTTCAGGGTTGCATCAATTACAACCCAGTGCTTCTTAGGAGACAGATGGGGTTTGCTGTAGAGGGTCCTCCTCTCGGGCGAGAGATCCAGGAGTCCTTTTACTTCCCGATTGATGGCAATCAGGCCAAGCTGAGGCAAGTATTGGATGAGTGGCGTGATATCCAGAGAAAGGGCAAAGTTCCGTATGGCAAGGTCAACTGCCAGTATTTTCCTCTATTTAATGATTGGTTGCGGAAGAGGATAGAGTTCACATTTTTACCATTTCCGGGAGGTGATCCTTGGTGTCCTAGGATTGAGGGTCCGACTTCTTCTGTCTGTATGGAAGAGTTCCTTGAGAAGAGGGCCAGAGATCAGTTGCTTGCAGAGAAAGCAGAATTGGAGATGAGTGTTGCTCGGATTCAGATGGCTAACCAGGAGATCAAAGTGAAGATGGAAGATCAAGACAAGCGACATGCCTTGGAAGCAAAGCGCTTTGAGAAGGATACGGCCTACTATGGGAAGGTCAGTCAGGCTTTGGCATCTTCAATAAAGGAGCACGACATCACCAAAGATAGATTGGCTAGAGCTTCAAAGGTCATTGAGGATCAGAAGAGGAGACAAATCTTGGTGAGGGATCAGAGGGATGACAGAGTCAGAGTTCTCATTGCTGAGTGGGAGGCCAAGCTGAAGGTTAAGGAAACGGAGAATGTGAAGATCATTGCTGAGAGGGATCATTATATGGCAGAGAGAGATCATTACTTCAGGCAGGCGAAGATTCACCAGAAGGAGGTGGGAAGATTACAACAGGAGAACACCGAGCTCAGGTTCGCCGCAGAGTTCGCGAGGATGGAAGCTGAGATAGGGCCATCTGTGGGATCCTCATTAGGCTAGCCTTTCAGTTGTGTTGGATTACCGTCAGGCTTGTTGACGGAATTCATTTGCTTGTATTTCTTTCCGGATTCTGGAGATTTGTATCTGATTTGATGTATGACTAGGGCACTTATTGTGCATTTTGTTATGTGATGGTTATTTTCATTCAGTGATTGATCTTCAAGCTTGATTTGCTTTACCGTATGCACTCACACAAGTGCACACATGGTTGGGGGTGTTTTGCTAAATCATATATCTCTGGTTTGTATGACGAAATCAACTGCTGACTGTCAGAATATTACTGCCGGATTATTATTTGTCTCGATGAAGCCAGGATCGAGAGACAAAGTGTTCCTCATGTGGATAAACACTGCATTCATGCATAATCATAATAACTTGTGTTTTATTTTGCAGGTATTTGTTGCTAACGTGCTTGATTGTTTCAGGAATCATTGCTCGTGCTCGCAGAGTTGTACCTTTGCACTCAACCCGACCTCACAGATACTTCACGAGGCGCAACACTCCTCGACTGATGGATCTTCCAAATACTGACATCCTCGAGCTGAAGGATAAGATGAATGAGCTGATCAACATTATGCAAGGCTTTGCAGTTGGTCAGAAGGCTCTAGCGGATAAAGTCGAGAAGCTCGAGCGGGCTTCAGCAGCAAACAGTGGTGTAAACTTGGATGGTGTCTCCAACCAGGGGCTGGGTGGTTCTAGAGATGGTGGAAAGAGAGCAACGGTGGGTATGGTGAATAACACCGCTGAGGGTTTCGGTGCTGCTGGTGGTCAACCGGGGCAGAATTTGAAGGATAGTCTGTTTCCTCCATTCTTCGGGGTTGAGGATGATAGAGAGGAAGACAGGGAAGCAGACCAGTTCTCGATGCATAATGAACCTTTTGGTCAGTACAGTGCTCCGCCGCAGAACAAAGAGATTCAGCTGCTGGCTGAAAAGATCAGAGCTCTGGAGAGCTATGCCACTCCTGGGGTGGTAAACATGTCAAACATGGGGCTAGTGGAGGGGATTGTGATCCCGCAAAAGTTTAAAGCGCCCGCGTTTGATCACTATAATGGGAGTTCCTGCCCCGAGACTCATCTGCAGGCTTTTGTCCGCAAGATCTCAGCTTACACCATGGACCAAAAGCTGTGGATGTACTTCTTCCAGGACAGTCTGTCCGGAGGCTCACTGGAGTGGTACACCAAGCTCAAGTCCTCAGATATCAAGAATTGGCAAGATCTGGGGGACGCATTCTTTAAGCAGTATCATTTCAATGCTGATATGGCCCCGAGTCGTACCCAGCTGCAGGGTATGTCTCAAAAGAATAACGAAGGGTTTAAAGAATACGCTCAGAGGTGGAGGGAGTTGGCTGCCAGAGTGCAACCTCCACTAGTTGACAGAGAGATGTCTGATCTCTTTATGGGGACTTTGCAGGGGGCGTATGCTGAGAGGATGGTTGGTTGTCCGGTGACCAACTTTTCAGATATAGTTGTGGCTGGGGAGAGAATTGAGAGCTGGTTGAAGCTCGGGAAGATTTAGGGTGTAGCTTCGTCGTCTGGGTCAAAGAAGCCCTTTGGGAATGGACAGAGGAAGAAGGAGGGTGATACCAGTGCAGTATACGCACAAAGAGGACCCAGTAGGGATCGTTACTTCCAGCATACTGCTGCGGTAACCATTCCTGCTGAGCATCAGCCTGCACAGCAACAACAACAACAACAACCTCAACAGCAAAGACAACCATTTCAGCAGAGGCCTCAGAGGGCTGGTTATCAGGTGTGGGGGAGAGCAGTTGATAGGCAGTTTGACAGGCCGCCTGTGACTTATTCTTTTCTGTTTAAAAAGTTGATGGACTTGGGGCTGGTACAGCTAAGGACTCTGGCACCTTTGAGACCTGATCAAAGGCCAGCCAACTATGATGAAAATGCAAAGTGTGAATTCCATTCGGGTGCTCCTGGACATAATATAGAGAACTGTAAAGCTTTTAAGCACACAGTTCAAGACCTGGTGGATTCGAAAGCTATCAACTTTGCACCATCTCCCAACGTGAATGCTAATCCCATGCCCGCGCATGGTCAAAGCGGGGTGAATGCTATCTCTGAGGAGGGCAGAGTTGGGTTGTCAAGTGTTAATCAGTTGAAGGCTCCTCTGGCTGAGGTCAAGAGGCAGCTGTTAAAGAATGGGGTTTATCCAGGCTGTGATGAGCAATGTGCTGAGTGCGTTGGTGCCCCTGATGGGTGTCAACTCTTAAGGAAGACTGTCCAGAGTTTGATGGACGATGGGAGTATTTTGATTGAGAAGGTTGATATGGGAAAAGAAGAGGTCTCCACCATAACAATTTATTTTGACCCGGTAGATTTGTCTACCCTGGCGGAGGCGGCTCCAGTTACCATCACGGTACCTGGACCCATTCCGTATGACAAAGAGGATGCCGTACCATGGCATTATGGTGGAGAGGTATACTGCAATGGTGAGAGGGTAGAGGATCAGACTGCGGATGAAACCACCGTTTCGAAGGTGGATAATGCCGGTCCTAGCGGTTTCACTCGCAGTGGCAGACTGTTTGCTCCGGATGCCTTAAGGAGAGAAGAAGGAGAAAAAGAGAAAAAAGAAAAGGTCGAGGCTTTAGCCAGGGCAAAAGGGAAAGCAGTGGTGAGTGATAGTACTCCAGTGGTGACACCGGCGCCGCTTGGGTCGGAAGAAAAACTTGATGATGATGCAGAGGAATTCTTGAGAATCATCAAGAAGTCTGAGTACAAATTGGTTGACCATCTGCAGCAGACTCCTTCCAAAATATCCATTTTGTCCTTGCTGTTAAGCTCTGAGGGTCACAGGGAGGCTTTGTTGAAGATTTTGAGGAAAGCCTATGTTCCTCAAGAGATTACCATTAACCAGTTGGAGACGGTCGTGTCTAACATGCATGCCAGCCATGGGTTGGGTTTTACAGACATGGACTTGACTGTGGATGGGAGAAATCACAATCGGGCGTTACACATAGCGATGGAATGTAAAGGAGCCGTGCTTTCGCATGTGCTGGTTGATACCGGCTCCTCTTTGAATGTGTTGCCGAAGAAGGCTCTGGCAAAGTTGAATTGTGATGGGTTGATTCTGACTCCGACTGATTTAATAGTGCGGGCATTCGATGGGTCGAAGCGGGCCGTGTTTGGAGAGGTTGAGCTTCCTGTGAAGATAGGCCCAGAGGTGTTCAAGTCGACTTTTTACGTCATGGATATCCAGCCGGCATATAGTTGCCTGTTGGGTCGACCATGGATCCATGCTGCTGGCGCAGTGACCTCGACTTTACACCAAAAGTTGAAATACATCTGGGAGGGACAGGTCGTCAATGTCTGCGGAGAGGAGGATATCTTTGTCAGCCACCTGTCCTCATTCAAATATGTGGAGATGGATGGCGAAATCTGGGAGACGCCAAGTCAAGCTTTCGAAACCGTTAAGGTGGAGAATGCTCTGTTTGCCAAAGAGGAGGAGAAACCGTCCATTGCTTCGTACAAACAGGCCGCCGAGGTGGTAAAGAATGGAGAGGCTCCTGGTTGGGGCAGGATGATGGATATCTCCGCAAAGAAAGATCGCTTCGGAGTGGGTTACCAGCCGGGCCGAGGCTCAGGACAAGGCAGAGGACGCCGTACGTCAGTAACATTCACAAGCGCCGGAATGCTGGATCCGGATCACATCTGCATGATGAGTGAGGAAGCTGATAACGACTGCGACATTGACCGGTGGATAAAGCCGTGCGCACCAGGGATGGGAATCCAAAACTGGAAGGCTGAAAAGATCATCCGGGTCACTCTGCTGGAAGAGTAATATTTTTCTTGTTTTGATTTTATGTGCATGAAAGCCATACGCGTTGCCCGACACGTAATGGTCCATTGTAAGGGCCACCTCATGTTTAAATTTGCAAGTTCGCATCATTAATAAAAGGATGTTTTTCAATTAAAAGCGGTGTTCCCTGTTTTTCATTTATTTTTGCAGTTTAAAAATAAAAATAAATAAAAATGGCAATGTTTTCATTTTTCTTTTTCAATTTGTCACACACCGGTTCTAAAGCAATGCATGAATCAACATTCATGCAGATGTGGTTCTTCTCCGGATCTCATTGATAACAATCCTGTTACACCCTCGTATGACTTCGACAATCCAATCTATCATGCTGAAGAAGAAGGCGAAGAAGATTGTGAACTGCCAGGGGAATTAGCCAGGTTGTTGAAACAAGAGGAGAAGGTGATTCAGCCGCATGAAGAGCAGATTGAGGTTGTGAACTTGGGTACCGACGAGGTCAAAAAAGAAGTGAAAATCGGGGCTGCTTTGGAGGAAAGTGTCAAGAGCAGAATGGTAGCACTGTTGAAAGAGTATGTCGACATCTTTGCCTGGTCTTATCAAGATATGCCAGGGTTGGATACCGATATTGTTGTGCACAAGCTACCGTTGAGAGCAGATTGTCCTCTAGTGAAGCAGAATTTGCGCAGAACTCGACCTGACATGGCGATGAAAATCAAAGAAGAAGTGCAGAAGCAGTGGGATGCTGGTTTCCTTGCTGTCACTAATTATCCGCCGTGGGTTGCAAATATCGTGCCAGTTCCGAAGAAGGATGGGAAGGTGAGAATGTGTGTGGACTACCGAGATCTGAACAGAGCTAGTCCGAAAGATGATTTTCCGCTACCTCACATCGATGTGTTGGTAGATAATACAGCTCAATTCTCGGTGTTTTCCATCATGGATGGCTTTTCTGGCTATAATCAAATTAAAATGTCGCCAGATGATATGGAGAAAACAACGTTCATCACACCGTGGGGTACCTTTTGTTACAAGGTGATGCCATTCGGTCTCAAGAACGCCGGTGCTACTTATCAGAGGGCCATGGTGACTTTGTTTCATGATATGATTCATCATGAAATCGAATGCTATGTTGATGACATGATAGCAAAGTCCCAGACAAAAGAGGGGCATTTGGTAGATTTGGCCAAGTTGTTCGACCGGCTGAGACAGTTTAGACTGAGGTTGAATCCAAACAAGTGCACGTTCGGAGTGCGGTCCGGTAAATTGCTGGGGTTTAATGTAAGTGAGAAAGGAATCGAGGTTGATCCTGCAAAAGTAAAAGCAATAAGAGAAATGCCTGAACCGAGAACGGAGAAGGAGGTTCGTGGTTTCTTAGGTAGATTGAACTACATTTCACGGTTCATATCTCATCTAACAGCCACGTGCGAACCGATATTCAAGTTGTTGAAAAAAGATCAAACGGTCAGGTGGAATGATGATTGCCAAGCGGCATTTGAAAAAATAAAAGAATATTTGCAGGAGCCTCCGATTCTGATGCCTCCTGTGGAGGGAAGACCGTTAATTCTGTACTTGACGGTCCTTGAGGGGTCTATGGGGTGTGTATTGGGGCAGCATGACGAGTCTGGTCGAAAAGAGCATGCCATATACTACCTTAGCAAAAAGTTTACCGACTGTGAAACAAGATATTCACTGCTCGAGAAAACTTGTTGTGCTTTGGTCTGGGCTGCTCGCCGACTAAGGCAGTACATGCTGGTTCATACCACTTTATTGATTTCCAAGATGGATCCAATCAAGTACATTTTCGAAAAGCCAGCATTGACCGGACGGGTTGCGAGATGGCAAATGATTTTGACTGAATATGATATACAGTATACCTCTCAGAAGGCTATCAAGGGGAGTGTATTGTCTGATTACCTCGCTCAGCAACCCATTGATGATTATCAATCGATGAAGTTTGAATTCCCTGATGAGGACATCATGTTTCTCAAATCGAAAGATTGCGAGGAACCAATCCCGGAGGAGGGGCCTGACCCTGAATCCGAATGGATTTTGATGTTTGATGGGGCCGTTAACGTGAATGGAAGCGGTGTTGGTGCTGTTTTGGTTACGCCGAAAGGATCCCACATTCCTTTTGCTGCCCGGCTAACATTTGAGTGCACCAACAACGTGGCTGAATATGAAGCTTGTATATTGGGAATTGAGGAGGCGATTGATTTGAGGATCAAGAACCTTGTCATATATGGAGATTCAGCTCTGGTGATAAATCAGGTTAACGGGAAGTGGTATACGCATCAATCTCATTTAGTGCCGTACCGAGATTATACGAGGAGATTGTTGACGTTTTTCACCAAGGTGAAGATGCATCATGTGCCTAGAGAGGAGAATCCTTTGGCAGATGCTTTGGCTACTCTAGCCGCCTTGATTAAGGTGCAGTGGTGGAATCAGTTCCCCAGTGTTGAGGTTGGACGTTTGGATAGGCCGGCTTATGTGTTTGCTGTTGATACAGCGCCTGATGATGAGAAGCCGTGGTATTACGATATCAAGCGCTATCTGGAGACTCAAGAGTATCCCGAGGGAGCATCTAAAAAGGACCGAAAGACTCTGCGGAGGTTGGCCATGGTGTTCTACCTGAATAAGGATGGGGTTTTGTATAAGAGGAACTTTGATTGGGTCTTGCTAAGATGTGTTGATGATAAAGAAGCAAGCCAATTGATGAAAGAGGTTCATGAAGGATCGTTCGGTACCCATGCCAGTGGGAATGCAATGGTAAGGAAGCTGCTGAGGGCAGGTTATTATTGGATGACAATGGAGGCCCAATGTTTTAATTTCGTGCGGAAGTGTCATAAATGCCAGATTTATGCTGATAAGGTGCACGTGCCTCCAAATCCTTTGAGCTTAATGTCGTCTCCATGGCCGTTTGCTATGTGGGGCATTGATATGATCGGAAAGATTGAGCCTACAGCTTCGAATGGGCATCGGTTCATATTAGTGGCTATTGATTACTTCACCAAGTGGGTTGAAGCAGCCTCTTATACGAACGTGACGAAGCAGGTTGTGGCCAGGTTTCTCAAGAGAGACATCATTTGCAGATATGGGGTTCCCGAGAGAATCATTACTGATAATGGTTCTAATTTGAACAATAAGATGATGGCAGAACTGTGCCGGGAATTCAAGATCGAGCATCATAATTCTTCTCCTTATCGTCCGAAGATGAATGGGGCGGCTGAGGCAGCCAACAAGAATATCAAGAAGATTATGCAGAAAATGGTGGTAACCTATAAAGACTGGCATGAGATGTTGCCGTTTGCATTGCACGGGTATCGAACGTCGGTGCGTACATCTACTGGGGCAACTCCTTTCTCATTGGTGTATGGGATGGAGGCTGTATTACCTATTGAGGTTCAGATTCCCTCTTTGAGAGTCCTGATGGACGTGAAATTGCAAGAGGCTGAATGGGTAAGAACCCGATACGAGGAGTTGAGCCTAATTGAGGAAAAGAGGCTGGCGGCCATCTGTCATGGGCAGTTATACCAGCAAAGGATGAAGCGTGCTTTTGACAAAAAGGTGCGACCTCGGGTATATCACGTAGGTGATATGGTGCTGAAAAGGATCCTTCCTCCTCAAAACGATCGAAGGGGAAAATGGACACCGAATTATGAAGGTCCATTCATGGTCAAGAAGGTCTTCTCTGGCGGAGCCTTGTTGCTAACGACCATGGATGGCGAGGATTTTCCATCCCCTGTGAATGCGGACGCAGTTAAAAAATACTTCGTGTAAAGAGACCCGCTGGACGAAAAGAATAAAATAGTTCAGGCAAAAATGGGCATCCCGGCGAACCAAAAACAGAAAGAAAGGTTCGGGCAAAAATTAGGGATAAAATGAAAAATTGTACACCCGGCAAGTCGAAAACCTGGAAAGGTGGCTTGGGCAAAAAAAAGGGTATCCCGGTGGACTGAAAACCCGAAAGGGCGGTCCAGGCAAAAGAGGGATTGAAACGAACAACTGCGTCCAGCATGATCGTTTGCGTTTTGGTTAAGGCATCATGGATAATACCCGGTGGGGATCAATCAGAAACGTCTTGTTCAGAAGGCAGAAAGCATGGAGAGTCTGAGGATATATGGGGTGTAACTGAGTTGGAACTCGATGAGATCACGGGTTTCACATTGCCATTAGGATAGATTTTTCCTTTTGTGCGCAATTACCTCTTTTCAGGAATTGCTTCCTTTGTATTGCTCATTTGAGCCACACTTTTTTCAATCAATAAAATGCATATTCAGTCAAATAATTTTGTTTTTGTTTTTCATTACCGCTTTGATTGCAAAAACATCCAATTATTTTTGATAAAGAATCTTGCATTTTGAGACATACAGGTCCCTTCCAATGCATGTTTATAAGATTGAGAGCTTGAAATCTTATTCGGAAGGTTGAGGGACCCAAGTGTTGAAATCTTGACATGCCTGGGGCACGGTTTTATCTGACGATCTCCTTTTGCAGGTGCTGTTAGATATTTTCGCTCACTTGCAGGTTGTGATGTGGAAGCTTTTGACAAGACAAATCCCCGTGGAGTCCGGTCAGGGACGAATGAATATGAAGGGATGACGAAGAGACGTTGAGACGTGCGACAATCCTTGAATGATAATCAAGAAGACTCTTCAAAGTCGGAAGACTGGAAAGTCTGTGGAAATTCCTCGCAGAGTCCAATCAGGGACAGGCGAGTTGGAGGAACGGTGAAGAGACGGCGAAGGACGTCCGAGGGCCTTTGAAATTAATCAAGAAGACTCTTCAAAGTCGGAAAATTGAAATTTCTGTATAAGTCCCAGGAGTTCGATCTTCGTCGAGTGCGGAGCGATTGGGAATACAAGATGATGGAGCAGAAAAGGTCCAGACGAGTCTGGGAATTCTCAAAAGTGGAAAGCTGATACGAGATTAGGAGGCGGATACTATGGTTCGACAAGTCGACGGGTGTTCTGTACCAACTTTTCTCATTTCCCCAGCGTAGTCTCCAAACAGAGTCGTGAGAACTAACTCCCCAGCGGATCCAAGGTCTGTGGGTCCCCTAGTTGAGTCAGGATGGTTATCCCAGGCAGGTTTAAAACGATGTTTCCTCAGCAGCAGGCCCGAAGGTTGCTATCCCCGAGTGGAGCGGGTTGCAATGAAATATATCTCTAGCGGTGCTCATCCTACCAGTGGATTGGACGAGTTTCCGTAGCAGACTGATATCTGCATCCCCAGCTGAGTTGATTCTACCTGTGGATTGCATGGGTTGTCCCCAGCGGAGTAGCATTCGTTTCCCCTGGCAGGGTCAAGATGGTTATCCCCAGCAGGTTTTAGATGGATGCTTCCCCAGTTGCCAGGCCTGGAGGTTGCTGTTTCCTAGCGGAGTATCTGTGAGCATTTCCCCAGTGAAGTCGTCAGGTATCTGTGAGGGTTCTCCAAGCAGAGTCGGGATTGATATCCCCCGCAAGTCAAAGATCGAGGTATCCCCACTGAGTGTTGGTGGTTCCTATCCCCCAGCAATTCCCCAAGCGGATTGGGTGCAAAGGAGGCTTTCCCCAGCAAGGGTTACCTTTTCCCAACAGCAGCGTCATTCCCCAGTAGGGTGGAATCGGAGTATTGACGAGTTCCTCAGCAGAGTGTCTCGAGCTCCCCAGGAGAGTCCCTTGAGGGGGACATTTTTTATGCATTCATCATGAAGAATAAGCATAGCATATTGCATAATAAATCGCGTAGCATTATGGAGCATTACGCAGAAAAGTCAATCATGCATCATATTGCACGCATAAGCTAGGCTGAAGCCGTGGTTACCGTTTGAGAGGTGGTTTTATCAGAAGTGAAGGTGTTGCTCCGCGGAGTTTAGTATCTTGATTTTGAATCAGAGGTGTTCCTCAGTAGTGCGATACTGGAGGAGTTTTCTGTCGTGCGAGACAGCGATTGGAAGATGTTACTCTGAGGAGTCTAGCATCATGACGTCAGATCAGCAATGTTCCCCAGTAGTGCGATATTGGAGGAAATTTTTCTGTCAAGCGGAGAAGGAAATGGAATCAAAGGACGTTACGCGATCAGCGCGATTACGAGGTTTAACTGGAGAAAAGGAAATGTTGAGACATTTTTTTGGAGATCGAGGTTCAACTGGAGAAAAGGAGATGTTGCGGCATTTTCTGGGGTTCAAATGGAGATTGGAGTTGAAGATTATATCCGGGATGAGGTCCTCAGGATTATCTTCTGTTCATGTGTCACCTTAGACTTTGGCTGAGGGCAATGGAGGTCGTTATAGGTGTCTTCCAGGGAAGAGACGCACATGTTACCTTCCTTTTGTGAAGGTATACCCTCTGATATGTCGCCCTCAGAGTGGTGTTGGTGTTATTTCCGACGTTGCCAGCGGAATTATCACGAGAAATTGGAGAGCGGGGTTCAAACGGAGAAAAGGAAATGTTGAGGCATTTTCTGGGAACGGGGTTCAAATGGAGAAAGGGAAATGTTGAGGCATTTTCTGGAGAGCGGGGTTCAAATGGAGAAAGGGAGATGTTGCGGCATTTTCTGGAGAATGGGGTTCACAATGGCGATCGCGAGTTATCGTCAGGCGACTGGGGTTCAAATTGGAGAATGGGGTTCATTATTTTGGCAAAACAAGATGTTGGGGTTCAACTGCAGCGATCGGGGATCATTTGCGCAAAAGAAAAATCTCGGGGTTCAAGAAAAGCATGAAAAGGAGAGATAATAATCCCCAGCAGACGTGTGGTGTTCAGGCCATGGTTATCCCTGCGTTACCATTTATTTTGGTATCCAGGTCGACGTTACTATTTCGGTGATCAGGCCGACTTTTTCCGTTCCAGACGGATTCTTGTTTCAAGACTGTTCCTTTGCCGATTATGACAGGCGTTGTTAATTATTTTCCCAGCAGAGTGCAAATTTCTACGGTCCTTTGGTATTCAATCCCTGTGTACCCTGAAAGTCTGACAGCCGTTGCTCTCATCCATTCGGGTTCCCAGCTGATTGAATAGGGGCAGCTGTAGAACCTCAAATTTGCACCTACATTTTGTACATACATTTTCATCATTAGTTCATTAACATAATATAGTCCACTGCATAACATTGCATTGTCCATTTGCCCAAGTGCAAGTTCAGTTGACAAGTTAGGTCAAACTGGTCAGGAGATCAATCAATCAAGCAAGCAAGGGCAATTTTCATTGAGCCAAGGCCCTAGGGTTGGTCCAACATGTTCACATGACCTAGGGGTCCTTTTGAAGTGTTTTGGTCAAGGTTTGATTGCTCAGAAGTCATCAGTCATGGCTCAGTTCACCAGAAACCCTAAAAAGTCAACTGTTGGTCAACTGTGCATTTAATCAGTGATTGGATGGTGGGAATTGGTTTGAGAAGGCTCATTAATGTCCATATAAGCCTCATATAACATGTCAAACATCATCATGGAAGAATTTGAAGCCAGACAAGAAATTTCCAAAAATAGAAACTTGACCTGTAATTGAAACTTGCCAAAAATGGAAACTTCTTGATCCTAAACTTTCATCATGATACAAGCTTCAAATGAATTTTTGCCCAACATGAAAGTTGAAGATCTTGTTCTCCCATTTCCAAAAAAGTCCAAGAACATTCAATTCCCATGTATGGTTGGCAAGTTATGATCAATTCATTCTCAAAAATTTTTGAACTTCAAAAGGCCATATCTCTCAAACCATTTGGCCAAATTGGGTGGGTTTTTTTTGCAACAAGTCACATTTGATCTCCTCTTTCCAAATATGTAACCATCATTCACCAAAACATCATAGATCAAAATGGCATTTTTGGATTGGCTTTGAATTATTTCAAGTGTGGTACAAAAATGAATTTTTGAAATAACCATTTTTAATCAATTGTGCCAATTGGGAATGTTCAGGAATGACATTTGGAACATGTTACAAGGCCCAATTTCGCAGCTTTTGCTCATGCACCATGCACTTAGGCCAAAATGCTCAAATTAGCAAAACTTCTCATTAAACCAAATTGTGATTAGCATCCACTTAGCAAACCTTAAACAGCACATATAAGGTTCATTTTCTGCTCAATGAAGCCCTAGCAGCCACTTTACAAACAGATTTTCTCACTCTCTTTTAATTTCTCATCTGGGCATTTTGAACCTCTCTTGGAAAAATTGCAAAGAGCACGACTCCTTCTTGTTTCTACATGATATATCATCCTTGTTGAGCTCATTTCAAACCTCAAAAACCAACTGTAAGCAAAGCATATGACTGTTCCATTGAAGAACACATCAATGGCAGATTTGGATTTGAGCCATCTCAAGCTTTCCTGAGCCAAACTCCCTTCATCATCCATCAATACAAGCTGGAAGCTACATCTGTTTCGAGCTAAAACATCCAAATCCCAACTGTTTCACTATTTTCTTCAAAATCAAGTAAGATTTCGAACCCTACCATTTGCTAAATCTTAACATGTTTTGGAAAGGTCTTTGCATGCTGAGTTCTATGGTGGTCTTGGTTTTGAAAATGATTGTGTATTTTTGAAGTTATGTGGAAATGAACTTTTGTGTTCATTATGGTTCTTGTTCGATTCATGCTGTTTATTTTGATTTAATGAAAATGAATGATGGATTCGTGTTATGTGATGTTTGCTGAGTCCAATGATGCATTCAATTTGAATTTCTGGAAAATTATTTTCGTGAGTTGATTGTTGAAGATGATGATACTGTTCATGTAAACCCTAAGTTCGTGTGCTGCCCAGAAAATCCTCTTTCACGTTGCATGACACTGTGCATTCATACTGGCCAATCACGTTATTTCATTCTCATGTACCAAAGCGCTGCGTTTTGATTAGTTGGTCCGGTATTTACAAATTTGCCATCGCCCGTGCCACTTGACCCATTAAATCATATTTGTTTTCAATGTTTATTTCAATTTGATACACAAACTTGCAAAATTCATAAGTCTTTCATTTTAAATCCAAATTTCATGGGAATTTTTGCATTATGTTCATCATAATCTCTAGTTTATTATCATATTTTTTCCTGATTTTTTGCATGAGTGGATTTTAATTGGTATTAGGGTTTGTGACATGTGACCATTTTTTGTAGCTTTTTCCAAAACATTTGTGAAATGATGATGCTTTGTCCAATGGCTTCCAAATTTTTTGTGCACAAACTAGACACATTCATGGTGATTTTGGTTTAGAGTTTATGAATTTATCATTTCTGGTGTGAGAGTTATGATTTTTTGAAGCAGGGTGTGACAATTTGTGTCACACCATTGATGTGCAACTTCATGATTTTCTTTACCATGCTTCTTGACCTCAAATTCCTTTGAATTTTTGCATGAATGCACTTGAGTATGTCTAGTTTACATGTGATTTTTCTTGGAATTATTTGTGGCATTTCCTAATTGTTTGGGATTTTCTCCCCTGTTTAGTCATATGTTGACTTTTTGTGACACATGTTCCCATTTCATTTGTGAAATTCTCATACTTTATTGGATGAACATGAAATTTGACATGTGATTAGTAGACATATTAAGCTTTGCCATGGTTTTAATCCCATTCATTTCTCATATTCTATCACTGTTTTATGAATTATTCAAGTTGGTGCATGTTTGGTTGACTTCTTTGAGTATGCTTGAACTTGCCTTGCCTTTCTGATTTTCATTGACCAACTTCCTTTGATCCAAATGAGATGAAATTTGTTATGCATATCATGTTATGGATTATGTTTGAGCATGAATTATTTGATGATTTTTGGAATTGTTTATGATTGGTTTTGAGTTGAGTCTTGCTGTTGACTTCTATGAGCTTCCATATGCCATGCTTTGACTTCTTTTGCTTATAAAATGATGATGATGAATGATATGATTGTGAAACCAATTGAGTTTGTTTCTTGATTGTTTGAACTTGATTTTGGACACTTGCCACTTGCTGTTTTGACTTTCTTATCTCTTTTTGACCCTAGGCTTGTCCTAGTGGTCTTGTTGCTCATGTTTAAGCTTGTTGTTTCAGGTTAAGCAACAAATGCTTCAAAGAGATTAATACCAGTTGCTTGAGTTTGATGTTTTATCATGGACTAACTTGTGTGTTTTGTAGGTTGTTTAGCTCACTTGCTTTGAGCTTGTGCTTTGCACAACTGATTGACTGTATTATCTGTTTGGTTTATGTTGTTTGTTCTAACTTTGTGTCTGATATACTAACTGTGCTTGACTGATTTCAGGTACTTTAGTTGCTTTTAGTTCCTTGTGAACTTTGCTTTGCTTTGCTTGATAAGCAATTTGCATTGAGGTATAATTCCTTACTCCATGTAGTCTGGAAGACCTGGCCTGTTACTTGGCCAGGCAACTGTCTGAAGTCCTCCTTAAGAGGCAATGCTTGTGTGTGTTTACATTTGTCCCAAGCAGGAAAAGTCCTTTAAATAAGGCAATTGGTGGATATAAGAGATATGTAGTCTATCTCCCACTATTTTGTGAGTCTTCTCCTTGCTCCCATGACATGGTTGTAGCATTGAGATCCTAACCCAAGATCTATCGAGTCAATAATCTGTGGAGAGAGTTCCTACTTTCTGAACTCCCACACCTTCTGATATTCAAATGCTCTCCCTGACCAGGGATAAGAGCAATGAGGCACACCCCTCATATCCTTTCATCTGCTTCACCTTGGCTCTCAATGTCAAGGTTAAGAGCATCATTAACCCAGTTACAGAGGTTTGTTTGTTGAGGTTGATATGACCCCTCGACTAAAACCTAACCTTGATTGAGCCCATTGTTTGCATATAGTGTGTGCTACTTGTGCTTGTGTGTTTGTTTGACTTGCTTCCTGTGCAAGTTAGGTTTAGTTTGGCTTGCTTCCTGTGCAAGTCAGGGTTAGGATAGGCTTGCTTCCTGTGCAAGTTAGCTAGAAACCTTAACTTAGGGATGATTTGCATGATAACATCTAGGCTCGAGTCGTAGTCTCCCTAGTTGTGTCTCCCTCTGTTATCTGGTTAGGCTAGTCTTTCTCCCCTCTGTAGGGGAACTACATCGCCCTGATCCTCGTTCCAGACGAGGTATGTAGGCAGGAGACCGTGCGAGGTCTCTCCGGGCACCTTTTTTCTTTTTGTGTGTGTTGTTTGACGATTGCTAGGCTCGAGTTCCCGACTCCTTAGCAATTTGTTGTCTGTTTGTTCTTGTTGTGTGCTTGGAAGCCGGTATAAGTCCATCGAGTGGCATCTGGGTTCCAGTGTGCGTGTGTTGGTTTGGATGCTGATGTAAGTCCAGTGATTGGCATTCAGGCTCCACGTTTGCCTTTGCCTGTGTTTGTTTGTGTGCGTGTTAGCCGAGCTACGAATGCTTTGATTCTCCTTCGTCCAAAGGAGATACGTATGCATAGGATGCGACATCCTAGCCAGCATGTGTCGTTTCCCCAGTCCGAACTACTTAGACTCTGATGTCTATGCTTGATAGACTAAGTAGGCCCAGGATGCGATATCCTGCCGAGTCAGTTTTGTTTATTTCTTGTGTCTCTTTCAGCCAGTGTGTGTGTGTTTTGAGCAGCGTTTTTAGCAACCATTTTCCTTCCTATTGTGCGTGGATCCTGTCGAGTACGACGGATGCGTAGGGGTGCTAATACCTTCCCTTCGCATAACCGACTCCCGATCCCATTCTCTTTGGTCGCGAGACCATGTTCTTTCCAGGTTTACTCTGAGCGTTTCCTTTCCCTCTTTTGGGATAAATAACGCACGGTGGCGGCTCTGTTGTTCTTGTTTTCCCGCCAGTTTTTCGCGTAATGCGACACAAATAAAAGTGCGGTGGCGACTCGAATTGTATGTTGACTTTTGGTTTAGTCAATAAACCTAAAGGTAACGAAAACCCCGCTACAGAAAAGTGGCAACTCTGCTGGGGAAACCCCCGTGGGTTTAGCCCACTTTTTACTTGTACGTGTTGTATGTTTATATTTATTTGTGGCATATTTTTGTGCAAATTTGGGATGAATGTATTGTTTGTAATGTATGAATTGCTTGATATATTAATTGCTTGTATGCTTGGTGGTTTCTTGTGAGATGAGTTCTATACCCGAACTCGAGTACACTTATGATAGGAGAATGGCATAGTCTTGTTGACTTGTGTGGAGTTAGTCCTTAACAAGTTAACTTGCAAGTCCATTCACTTGGTGGAGGTTTTATTGGGATCACTAATGTCACACGAGTAGTCGTGGTTAGGCATTACTCTTTCCAATATGAACCCTAGAAACCAAGGACCTTAGATACCTAGCCCATCTTGGCCTATTTTAGGACGTAGTGCGGAGGTCGCTCAAGTGTAAGACTTGATGCGATTGTTACGCGATACTACACTCATAAGAGTCCCTCTCGAGAATATTTTTGGAGGGCGAGTAGTCGTTGTATCCGATAATATCCGAAAGATGGGATGATGACTATGGGAACCTTTTAGAACATGATTCTTAACCGAGACTCCATGCTCGTGACTCATAACAAACCCGTGATTCGAGGTCGATCCGTTCTCGTATATCCTCAAAATCAATGGAACTTGGGTGTTGATAAGGTGTAAACTATAATCCACCAAAATGGATTATTGATATTGATGATGACTTGAGCCATCCCGTGACCTTTGTATGGTGTGACTTGCTTGATCCTTGAGTGTGTTTGTTGCATCCATGCATCCATGCATTCATCCGCATTCATGTCATCGACAATAAGATTTTTGCAAGGAACTTAAAAGGTCTATTTGCAAATTTTCAGACATGGATAAGCAAAGAAGGAATACGAAGAAGTACAGTTTCAGACAACCCGACTTGAGAGAGTTAAGGCGTCTGACATCTTATGTATTAGAGCCCTTGGAGTTCAAAGCTCGCCACTGGAAGCTTCTAGCTATTCTCTCTACCAAGGTGGATGAGGGTCTGATGAGTGTGTTGGTGCAGTTCTACGATCCTCTGTATCGGTGCTTCACTTTTCTGGATTTCCAGCTTTTGCCTACATTGGAGGAGTACGCTTATCATGTGGGTATACCTATTCTTGACCGATTGCCGTTCAGTGGTTTGGAGAAGATTCCATCTCCTCAAGAGATTGCTGACATGCTGCACGTGAAGGTATCTGACATTGTTGCCAATATGACTACCAAGGGTGGAATTCAAGGTCTCCCGTCTGATTTTCTGATTGCCAAAGCTACCTTGTTTGGGAAGGCCATGAGTAAGGAAGCTTTTGAAGCTATATTTGTACTCCCCATCTATAGGCTAGTGTTATTTCCCAACATCGATAACTTCGTGGATGTGAACGCTATTAGGATTTTCTCTTCTCTTAATCCCGTTCCAACTCTGTTGGGTGAAACTTATTTCTCTTTGAATATGAGGAATGCAAAGGGTGGTGGTTCTATTGTATGTTGTCTGCCTCTGTTGTACAAGTGGTTTATTTCGCACTTGCCTCAGACGCTTGCCTTCAAGGAGAACAAGGGATGTCTACGGTGGTCCACGAGACTTATGTCTCTCACTAATGATGATATCTCTTGGTATAATCGTGTTTATGATGGTATTAAGATTATTGATTCTTGTGATGAGTTCTCCAATGTACCTTTTCTTGGTACATGTGGTGGAATTAACTGCAACCCTGCTTTGGCTCGCCGTCAGCTTGGGTTCCCCCTTAAAGGATAAACCTAACAACATTTCGTTGGAAGGCTTATTCTTTCAAGAGGGTAAAGATCCCCAAAACCTGAAGGGTAGGATGGTCCGCGCCTGGCGCAAGGTTCATAGGAAATGGAGGAATGAGCTTGGTCTAAGGAATTGTGTTGCTTTGGATCCTTACACCTCTTGGGTAAGGAAGAGAGCCCTCGAGTACCACATGCCGTATGAGTATCCGAGACCTACCCCTATGGTTATGGTTGGGCCTTCAACCCTCCCTAATCAAGGAGTAGAGGAGTTGAGAGATGAAGACCATTCACGTGCTTGGGTTCGTGAGCGTGATGAGCTTCTTCAGCAACTCAAGGATAAGGATGCAATGATCGAGTTTCTAGAGCATCAGGTTATTGATGAGCCCGATGATGTGGTTACTTCTCTCCTACCTCACTCGTCTAGGTTTTGGAAGAAGAGATATGATCAGATCGCCAAGGAGAAGGCCGACATGGAAGCAGCTTATGAGAGAGAGGTGAAGAAGATTTGTGCGACGTATTTTCCGATCTCTAAGGCTTTAGACGACTGCTTTTAGGGCTCCATAGGATATTTATTCTCCTTTTCTCTTGTATTGTATTTGGTTATCGAGACTGTACTACTTCTTTGGTGTAAAAAGTTTCCAAATATTATATTGCTATGAGTATTCCACATATGTCTCAAAAAGTTCAATATTTTCAAAATATTTGCAAAGATCCTTATAAAGTTCCTTCGATAAAAAAACATATGCACGAGCATTGCATGCATCATATGCATAAGCAGGTTTTAGTTCCGAGCTCTTGATACAGTGGTCTAACTCTTTGCTCTTCATTTATTTTGAAGACAAGCTGACGCATCCATACCGCACTCGCGCAAACGTCAAAGCAATGGCCGAACAACTAGAGAACGAGAACAGAGAACTCAAAGAAGAAGTCAGCCAATTATCTGCTTTGGTGGAGTCCCTGCTTCAAGCTCAGAAGCAAGCTGTAAATGTGCGAGCGTCTGCGTCCAATCAAGCGCCTGAGATAGCTCCTACCTCTATACCATCCCCTACTATGGGATCAACCAATGTCATGCCTTTCGGTTACCATTGGGGGATGCCCCATAATTTCATACCCGAAGGACATCATCCGCAAGTGCAAGTTCAGTCGGCATCTAGCCCGGTCCCTGTGGTGCCACCCCCAGTGGTTAATTCTGTTCTTGTTCCAGCTCCCATTCCTCAAGTCCGTGTTGACGAGACTATCTACCATTCCGAGGCCTTTGAGAACCCGAATGTGTATGACAAGTTAGACGAGATGAGAGACCAGTTCTCTGACTTGAGGAAGGAAATGAAGGCCCTTCGAGGGAAAGACTTGTTTGGGAAGAGCGTCTCTAAGGTCTGTTTGGTCCCAAATGTAAAAATTCCAATGAAGTTCAAGGTCCTTGACTTTGAAAAATACAAGGGGAATAATTGTCCGCTCAGCCATTTGGTCATGTATGCCAGAAAAATGTCTACGCATACCGACAATGACCAACTGCTCATCCATTATTTTCAAGACAACCTGTCTGGTGCTGCCTTGAAATGGTATATGGGTCTTGACTCTGGCTCTGTGCGCACTTTCAATGACCTCGGTAAGGCTTTTGTAAGGCAATACAAGTACAACATGGATATGGCTCTGAACAAGGATCAACTGAGGGCGATGTCCCAAAAAGATAACGAAACCTTCAAGGAGTATGCCCAAAGGTGGAGGGAATTGGCAGCTCAGATAGTGCCACCATTGGAGGAGAAGGAGATGACAAATATCTTTTTGAAGACTTTGAGCTCTTTCTATTATGAGCGTATGATTGCTAGTGCTCCCTCGGACTTTACCGAAATGGTAAATATGGGGATGAGGCTAGAAGAGGGAGTCCGTGAAGGGCGTCTGTCCCGTGATGATAATTCTTCGGCAAAGAAATATAGAGGATTTTCCAGAAAGAAGGAAGGGGAGACTCATGCTGTTATTTCCCATAGTAAAAGAAGACCCTCTATGAGGAGGAAGGAAGTTTGACCAGTCGTCAACCAACACCAGATGGCTCATATAACACCTGCTTTCAGAGAAGCTCAACAACCACAACAATAATCTCGTCAACAACAACAGGCTTACTAGCCTCGTAGCAACAATAACAACAACAACACCAACAATTATGAGAGGAAGAGGGTGACTTTTGACCCGATTCCTATGACCTACGCTGAACTTTACCCTTCCTTGATTGATAGGAAGTTGGTAACTCCACGTGATCCTCCTGCTGTGCCAGCCAATCCTCAATGGTGGTACAAGCCTGAACTTCATTGTGTGTATCATTCTGGTGCTCCCGGACATGATGTGGAGAACTGTTTTCCATTGAAGATGAAGGTACAAGACCTTGTGAGGAGTGGGATATTATTCTTTGAGGATGTAGGCCCAAATGTTAAGAAGAACCCATTGCCCGAGCATGGGAAGACGGCTGTCAACATGGTCCAGGGTTGCCCTAGCAAGTATAAGGTCCTTTACGTGAATGATATAAGGCAGTCCCTGGTGGAAATGCATAGGCTATTGTGTGAGAACAATCACTATGAGCACGATCACGATAGGTGCCATGTGTGCACAGTCAATGAAAGAGGATGCCGCAAGATAAGAAGGGACATCCAAGAGATGCTAGACCAGGGGATGATCGAGATACTTCAAAATCATAATGAGAATGAAGTTGATGTTATTACCCTTGTGTTCAATATTCCTGATCATGTCGTCATCAAATATGATGGCAACAAAAGGAAGGTGGTGCCAACTCTTGTGATAAAGCTAGCGGGCCCTGTCCCGTATGTGTCAGATAAAGCGGTCCCGTACCGTTACAATGCTGTTATGCTTGAAGATGGGAAGGAGGTGTCGTTGCCATCAACCTCTGTTGTAAGCATATCCGATGTAAGTGGAGTGACCCGTAGTTGTCGTGTTTTCTCGGCTCATCCGAAATCCCACGAAAACGTCGTGAAGAAGGATGTTGTTAGTTCTGCCGGTCCCGTGGGGACTTCTTCTTCAAATCATTCTATTCCTGCTGTGAAGGGTGTTGCCCCTGTTTTTGTCAAAACTGATAAAGCTCCTATCCTAGTTGGTCAGTCTGGCATATTGAGAGAGGATGGTGATGCGATGCTAAGGCTCATTAAGAGGAGCGAGTACAACGTTATAGAGTAGTTGCTTCAAACTCCATCAAAGATATCTGTCCTATCTTTGTTGATCAATTCAGAGCCACACCGTGAAGCGTTGCAAAGGATGCTGGACGTGGCATATGAGAATCACGATGTCACAATTGAACAGTTTGATAGCATTGTTGCAAATATAACTGCTTGTAACAATTTGAGCTTCTGCGATGATGATCTTCCCGAGGAGGGAAAAGACCACAATTTGGCCTTACATATCTCTATGAACTGTAAAGACGATGCCCTGTCCAATGTGTTGGTGGATACAGGGTCATCACTTAATGTATTGCCAAAGTCCAGTCTCGCCAAACTTTCATATCAAGGGCCTCCCATGAGGCAGAGTGGAGTGGTAGTAAAAGATTTTGATGGATCGCGCAAGACCGTGATTGGTGAATTAGACCTCCCGATCAAAATTGGACCTAGTGATTTCCAGATCACTTTCCAAGTTATGGACATACATCCGTCATACAACTATTTACTTGGTAGACCATGGATTCACGAGGCAGGCGCCGTGACATCCACCCTACACCAAAAGTTGAAGTTCGTCAAGAACAAGAAGCTGGTGGTGATAGGGGGAGAGAAGACTCTCTTGGTCAGCCATTTATCTTCCTTTTCCTACATCGATGCTAAATATGAGGTTGGAACTCCATTCCAAGCTTTATCTATTGCTAAGCCTTCTAGGAAGGGACTTTCTTCATTTGTCTCCTACAATGATGCGAAGTTGGCCATCGAGCGTGGTGCAACTAATGGTTTGGGGAAAATGATAAAGATGGAAGATAATAAATCCCGGGCTGGTATAAGGTATTCTTCTGGTGTTTCTAATGATCTTGGGCTGTTTCAGAGTGGAGGTTTCATCCACACCGATGGAGATTACGAAGCTGATGATATCATTGAAGAGGACGAAGAGGAACACCTCGACAACTTTGTCATACCTGGCGGGATCTGCAATAATTGGGTCACTATTGATGTTCCAATAGTTATCCATAAGTCAACGTAATATGTTCATTCCTGTTTAAAAACCCTTCTCCCATGCCAAAAGGAGAAGTGAAGACATTGTTGGCATAATTGATTAATATAATGATATTCATTCAATAATCGCATGTTAAATGATTGTTTTTCAAATTATTTTTCATTTTTTGCTTTTCACATGAAATTGGTGATCACCATAAAACCCTAAAAAAGAGAATAAAATCAATTTTTCATCTGCATAATGATTTGCCTTGTTTGAATTCTGAAATCTCTTTTATACTCAAAATCATTATGTAGGTTGACCAAACCCATTGAACATAATGATCCAACACCATCTCCCAACTTTGAATTCCCTGTATTTGAGGCAGAAGAAGATGATGTTGAAGAGATTCCTGATGAGATTACCCGTCTGCTTGAGTACGAGGAGAAGATCATTCAGCCACATCTTGAGAATCTGGAAATAGTCAACTTGGGGTCCGAAGACTGCATTCGTGAAGTGAAGATAGGGGCACTCCTTGAAGAGTCTGTTAAGAAGGGGTTGATTGAGTTGCTACGAGAATATGTCGACGTATTTGCCTGGTCGTATGAAGACATGCCTGGTCTAGATACTGATATCGTGCAACATTTCTTGCCGTTGAAGCCTGAGTGTGTGCCTGTGAAGCAAAAGCTCAGAAGAACTCATCCCGATATGGCAGTGAAGATTAAATAAGAAGTTAAGAAGCTAATTGATGCGGGGTTTCTGGTGACTTCTACATATCCTCAATGGGTGGCCAATATTGTGCCTGTACCTAAAAAAGACGGAAGAGTCTGAATGTGTGTGGATTACCGTGACTTGAATAAAGCTAGCCCAAAAGATGATTTTCCTCTACCACACATTGATATGTTGGTAGACAATACGGCTAAATTCAATGTCTTTTCATTTATGGACGGATTTTCCGGTTATAATCAGATTAAAATGGCACCCAAGGATATGGAGAAGACAACATTCATCACACCTTGGGGAACATTTTGTTATCGAGTGATGCCCTTCGGTTTGAAGAACGCCGGAGCCACGTATCAACGTACTATGACTACCTTGTTTCATGACATGACGCACAAGGAGATCGAGGTGTATGTCGACGATATGATTGCAAAGTCGAAAACGGAAGTTGAACATGTAGAACACTTGTTGAAGCTTTTCCAGCGTTTGAGGATGTACAAACTGTAAGAACAAAAATAGTTCTACAACAGATTCCAGGATTTTGATGATAACAAAGGATGAAACCAAAATTGGCACTCTAACGAAAAGTTTCTAAGTGTGCAGAACTCTGAACAAGAACAAAGGAATCTGATCGCTTTATCAGATACAGAATAAAATCAGATACAAAGTACCAGAAGATCAGAAGCATCTGAAGGGGAAACGCTCCCTAGAAGCTCTGACTCTGAGTAAAACAACATATCAGAATATCAGAAGAAGCGCGCTCCAGAAGTTCTGACTCTGAGCAACAGCATATCAGAATACCAGAAGCTCTCAACTTCCTCTGAAGTCAACACTGATGATCTAAAAGACCAGGACTATCAGAAGCTCTAATGTCATTTCTCAGATCTCATATTAATAGAGTAATTTAGACTCTGACGAAGAATTTCCTTATCCATAAAGAGTAACGGCAACTACAACTTCAAATAGAAAGAAATTATATGTGGAAAGAAGTTATTCAGGGAGACAAACTTGTTTTGGCAATAAACAACAGAAGTTATGGCATTAAACTCTCATCAAGACAAAATATCTGCCATCACTACAACGGTCCTTTCACCTCTATATAAAGGACGGCAAACCTGATTGAGAGAGACACCTGAACGCACAAAAATACTCTACTCTCTCTCTTAATCTTTCACGAGCTTTTTCTCATAACGTGAAACTTCTTACTTGCTCAAATTTCTGTAATATTTGCTTTATCCTAGAAGCACTCTAGATTACAAATTCTGTTTTTACCTAAATTGATTTTTATTCCTCAAGTGACTCTGCGCAGTCTGTATACTTGGGAGGACTAAGAGATCTTTCTCTTAGACGTTGGTTGTAATAATCTTTCAAGATTAGTGGATTAAGTCCTTTTTAAAGGCGAAATCACCTTGGCCGGGTGGACTGGAGTAACTTTGTGTTATAAGCGAACCAGTATAAAATCCTGTGTGTTCTGATTCTGAAAAAGCGCTTATTTTCTAAAACAATTCAAACCCCCCTTTCTTGTTTTTCTCACCTTCAGTTGGTATCAGAGCTTCGGCTCTGTTATTGATTTTCTAATCAAACACTTAATAGTGTAGAGAGATCCAGAACGAGAAAACCTATGGCCCACACAAATGAGAGAGACAGTTACAATGCTAAGCCTCCTGTCTTTGATGGAGAGAAATTCGATTACTGGAAAGATAGAATTGAAAGTTTCTTTCTAGGCTATGACGCTGATCTCTGGGACATTGTCACAGATGGATACAAACCTCCTATAACAGATACTGGAGTTGAAGTTCCCAGAAGTATGATGTCAGACGATCAGAAGCGAGAATTCAAGAATTATCACAAAGCCAAAACGATACTTCTCAATGCCATATCATACAACGAGTATGAAAAAATTACCAACAGAGAAACAGCTAAAGACATACTCGACTCTCTGAGGATGACTCATGAAGGAAACTCTCAGGTCAAAGAAACAAAGGCTCTGGCTCTAATCCAGAAATATGAAGCTTTCAAAATGGAGGATGAGCCATAGAGGTAATGTTCTCTAGATTCCAAACTCTTATTGCAGGTCTCAAAGTTCTAGACAAAGGATACACAACTGTAGACCATGTCAAAAAGATAGTCAGAAGCTTGCCAAAGAAGTGGAGACCCATGGTCACTGCCTTAAAGCTTTCAAAGGATCTGAACAGCATCAGTCTTGAAGAGCTTGTCAGTTCACTCAGAAGTCATGAGATAAAACTAGAGGAAGATGAGCCTCAGAAGAAGAACAAGTCTGTAGCATTAAAGTCCAGATCTGAAAGACGCAAATCTGACAGAAACAAAGCATTCCAGGCCGAAACAGAAGATGCTGATGACTCTGAACAGGAAGATTCTGATGATGAAGAAGAATTGTCCCTCCTAACTAGAAGAGTTAAACAACTCTGGAAAAAGAGGAACAATAACTTCAGGAGACCAAGACCCAGAGGGGATCGATCAGAATCAACCTCAAAAGGTAAAACTAACAAAGATGTTACTTGTTATGAATGTAAAGAAACATGTCACTACAGGAACGAATGCCCAAAGTTAAAGAAAGACAACTCCAGAAAAGAGAGCTTCAAGAAAAACTCCCTCAGAACTAAGAAGGGATTAATGGCCACCTGGGATGATAGCGAATCTGACTCATCAGAATCTGACTCTGATGAACAGGCCAATGTGGCATTCATGGCTACCACACCCAGGAACACTTCAGATGAAGAATCTGAATCAGAAGAGGTATTTTCTGAACTCTCTCGATCTGACCTAGAATCATGCTTGTCTGAAACTCTGAGCTCATATCAGAAACTAAAACAAAAATTTAAAGCAATAAAAGGCTGTCTTGAAGAGAAATTTGAAGAATGTGGCAAACTTGAGATGACAATTCTAGAACTAAAAGATGAAAACAAAGTTTTAATATCACTAAGAGATGCAGCAAAGAAAAATTGTTTAAAACTAGAAGAAGCGTTATCTCAAGCTCCACAAACTTCAAACACGATAATTTATAAATACGAAAAAGCCTTTCAAAAGTTTCTTAAAAATGGGATAGGAAGGAGTGTAATGGCATCCATGATTTATGGAGTCAGTCAGAACAATAGAAGAGGAATTGGGTATGATCCTAAGGAAGATAAAACTTCTACTAGTGACCAACCTAAATCCCCATTTTCATATCACTATACACACTCACAAGAACAAAAGTTTGATAATGCTAGAAAACCCAAGGTAATCAGAAACTCTGGGAAAACTAATCATAAAGGACCCAGGAGACTCTGGGTACCAAAAGATAAGATTGTTTATGTTGCAGATATCTTATGCAGCAAAGTTCAAACACCAGTCATGGTACCTGGACTCTGGATGCTCGCGACACATGACGGGAAGAAAGTCTATGTTCCAAAGCCTGGAACTTAAAGATGCTGGATTCGTAGGCTTCGGAGGAGATCAGAAAGGAAGGATCAGAGGCTCCGGAACTATTGGTAATGGTACTCTTCCCTCTATATTTGATGTTCTTTACGTAGAAGGATTAATGCATAACCTGTTATCCATAAGTCAATTAAGTGATAACGGTTATGATGTAATCTTTAATCAAAAAACATGTAAAGCCATAAATCAAAACAATGGTTTTGTCCTATTCACAGGCAAGAGGAAAAACAATATTTATAAAATTAATCTGTCTAATTTAAAAGAACAAAATGTGAAGTGTCTGATGTCCGTTCATGAAGAGCAATGGGTATGGCATAGACGCTTGGGCCACATTAGCATGAGGAAATTATCTCAGCTAAATAAACTCGAGTTAGTCAGAGGCCTGCCTAAACTGAAGTTCTCTTCAGATGCTCTGTGTGAAGCATGTCAGAAGGGAAAATTTTCAAAAACATCTTTCAAAAAGAAAACTATTGTTACTACCTCTAAGCCTCTGGAACTTCTCCACATTGACTTATTTGGTCCTGTGAAAACAACATCAGTCAATGGAAAGAAATATGGACTAGTCATTGTTGATGATTTCATTCGCTGGACATGGGTAAAATTCCTAAAGCACAAGAGCGAGTCTCACTCTGTATTCACTAGCTTCTGTTCCAAAGTGCAAAAAGAATTTGACTCTAAAATTGTAAGAGTCAGAAGTGATCATGGTGGGGAATTTGAAAACAAATTTTTTGAGGAATTATTTGACTCTAATGGAATATCCCATGATTTCTCCTGCCCTAGAACTCCACAATAAAATGGAGTTGTAGAGAGGAAGAATAGGACACTCCAAGAGATGGCAAGAACTATGATCAATGAAACAAATGTGGCTAAGCACTTTTGGGTCGAAGCTGTAAATACATCGTGTTATATTCATAATAGAATCTCCATAAGACCTATTCTGGAAAAGACTCCCTATGAACTGTGTAAAGGAAGAAAACCAAACATTTCACATTTTCATCCTTTTGGATGCTCCTGTTTTATTTTAAACACTAAAGAACATTTGAACAAGTTTGATTCCAAAGCACAGAAAGGTATTATGTTAGGATACTCAGAACGCTCTAAAGGCTACAGAGTATACAATACAGAAACCAAAACTGTGGAAGAATCAATTCATGTCAGATTTGATGATAAGCTTGACCCTGAAAAGTCAAAGCGAGTTGAAAATTTTGCAGATTTAGAAATCACTCTTGCAGGATTTGACAAAACTCCAGAAGCAACTACCTTTCAAAATCCTGAGGAAATTAATCTTCCATTAATCCCAAAGAAAGCTAAAAGTCGCCTCAACATATCTGAAGAATTGATTCTGAGTAATAAGGACGAAACTGTCAGAACCAGATCTACCTTCAAGACCAGACTCCTCTGGGACTAGTGTCTCTAATTGAGCCTACGTCCTGTGATGAGGCACTTCAAGATAACGACTGGGTTCTAGCCATGCAAGAAGAGCTAGATCAATTCACAAAGAACGATGTCTGGGATCTTGTTCCTAAGCCCAGAGGCACTCACGTTATCGGAACCAGATGGGTATTCAGAAACAAGCTGAATGAGAAAGGAGAAGTCGTCAGAAACAAAGCTCGACTGGTAGCTCAAGGTTACAGTCAACAAGAAGGTATTGACTACAATGAAACCTTTGCTCCATTCGTCAGGTTAGAATCTATTCGTCTTCTTGTATCCTTCGCTATAAATCATTCTATCAAACTGTATCAAATGGATGTCAAGAGCGCATTCCTTAATGGTTATATATCAGAAGAAGTGTATGTCAACCAACCTCCAGGTTTTGAAAATCCAAATTATCCAGAACATGTTTTTAAACTTAAAAAATCTTTATATGGACTTAAACAAGCTCCCAGAGCTTGGTATGAACGATTAAGTAACTTTCTTCTGGAACATAATTTCATCAGAGGAAAAGTTGACTCCACACTCTTCTGTAAAAACCTTAACAATGATCTCATGATATGCCAGATATACGTTGATGATATTATTTTTGGTTCAGCTAACGCCTCTGTTTGTCAAGAATTCTCTGAGTTAATGCAGGCAGAATTTGAAATGAGCTTAATGCAAGAACTAAAGTTCTTTCTGGGAATTCAAATTAACCAAACTTCAGAAGTCACGTACGTTCATCAAAGCAAATACATAAAAGATGTTCTGAAGAAATTTGACATGGCTCAATGCAACTCTGCAAAGACTCCCATGCATCCAACATGCATTCTTGAAAAGGAAGAAGTCAGTAAAAAGGTTTGTCAGAAGCTCTATCGTGGTATGATAGGCTCCCTTCTCTATCTGACTGCTACTCGACCTGATATTCTTTTTAGTGTCTGTCTCTGTGCCAGATTCCAATCAGATCCTAGAGAAACTCACTTAACTGCAGTTAAGAGAATTCTCAAATATCTGAAAGGAACTCCTAACCTGGGCCTGATGTATGAGAAAACATCAGAGTATAGACTTTCTGGTTACTGTGATGCAGATTACGCAAGAGATAGATTGGAACGAAAAAGCACATCTGGAAATTGTCAGCTCCTGGGAAACAATCTGATATCCTGGGCAAGCAAAAGGCAATCAACTATCGCTCTGTCCACTGCAGAAGTAGAATACATCTCAGCATCACTGTGCACGACTCAGATGCTCTGGATGAAGAATCAGTTAGAAGATCTGCAAATCTTCGAGAGTAACATTCCTATCTTTTGTGATAATACTGCTGCCATTTGTTTAAGTAAGAATCCCATTTTGCACTCCAGAGCTAAGCACATTGAAATAAAACATCATTTTATCAGAGACTATGTTCAGAAAGGGATAGTCACATTGAAGTTCATTGATACAGATCATCAATGGGCAGATATCTTCACTAAACCCTTAGCTGAAGATAGATTCCTCTTTATCTTAGAAAATCTGAACATTCAAAACTGCCCTGAATAAAATGTGCCTCTGAAATGGTTAAATGAGACTCTGACATAAACAAATGGATTCTGCCTCTGACTCTGATACTTCTACCCAGTTAGAAGTTATCTGAGTTGGAAATCTCCAGGAACCAATCGTTTGGTGTTCCTGAAGATCAGATAAATCAAAACACGTGGAGTGACTTGCGTCTAACTTTGGAACTTCTAGACAGCTGTCCAGCAGTAATCAAAGAACAGACTCTTGAGATCTCCTCGAGCAGTGTGCAAACTGTTGGGATTAGACATCATTTATGAGCCATAATCATTTCTCCCCCTAAACGTGCTAACTTGGTTTGTGTGCTAAAACTCTGATTTCTGTGTCGTTTTGCATGCGTTTTTTTTGGGTATTTAAACACTCTTCTCACACTTTGCACACACTTCACTCTCACTCACTCGTTTAACCCCAGTTCTCTCAGGCATTTCTGCAAACAGTTCATCTTCATCTCAGTTCTTCATCAACTCCATGGATACTCAACAACAATCTGTGTTCAACTACTCTCAGCAAATGGATTCCAGCAACCCAGCTCAAAGCACCAGCAACCCTACTCCAACGGTTACAGGCGTAGTTACAACACCAGTTTACAAGGAGCCTCACATTCTTGACCGTGAATCCCATATTAACCTTGCAACACCTTTTGAAAAACTGGACGTGCTGTGTGAATCCCTGGTGGATTTTGATAACATGAGAAGAAATGGCGTAGACCTCACTAAAGAACTCCATCAACAAGGTTGGGGAAACTACTTTCAACGCCTCTACGGTCCAGTTTACCCAAATCTCATTAAGGAATTCTGGAGATTTGCTGATGCTGACGATCTTTTCATCGTCTCATACGTTCTGGGAGTAAAGATTGTGATAACTGAAAAGTCCATCGCTGCTTTGCTGAACATGCAGAAAGATGGAGGAAGAAGGATTTACAACATCAATCCCAGGGCAAAATACATAGCTCAAGAAATCAACCCAACGATCTTCAAACTAAACGCAGAAGGCAACCCCTCAAAGAACAAGGAACTGCATCAGAACCTCCGGGTCTGGCTCAAAATCATTCTGGGAACAATCCATCATCGCCCAATGTCGAATTCATCAGATTACATCAATACAGATCAGAAATGTATTCTGTACTGCATTCATAAAGGTCTGAAGCTTTGCCTCCCTGCACTTCTTTTCAAATACCTCAGAGACTCTGTACGAGAAACCAGAAATCACATGAAGCCCAGAACCTACATTCCCTTGGGAAGACTCCTCTCAGATGTACTGATAGAGAATGGTCTCGTGGACCATCTAGTAAAGCTCAGGCTTATGGAAGACATGGCAATCGACACTGGAAGGCCTCTGAACTCCAGGAATCTGAAGAGCATGGGAATTCTGGAGAAGGTCAACGTCAGACCCACTCTGGACACCTCTTGGGAAGCCTTAAAAGATCAGAGGAAAATTCCCCATGGTCTATATCTGTTCTCCAAGGAAGAACCCAAAGAGGCAATTCTCCACTATCTCCAACGTCTGAAGGATGAAGGCGTGGATATCTCAGAATTCAGGTTGAGCGAACTGCTAGATAAAGCTCCCAACTTCGTGAGGCATAAAAGAGGTCCCTCTGAGAAGACATCACAGGCGAAGAAAGCGAAGCTAGGAGAATCCTCTAAAACAAGACCTCCAGCACCTCTGCATGAGTCTTCTGGTAAGTCTGCCTCTCCTGCTCCTTCTGTACAGCAACTTGCCTCTTATATTCCTCCACCAACCCCTCTATACACCCCATCTGAAACCCCTCCTTCAACAACTAGAACATCTCAACCACTCCCAAAATTCAATCTCACCACTACCTCATTACCCATATCTGAAGCTGAACAAATGAATGAAACCACATCCTCATCCTCAGCCCCAGAATCACCCCCTTACTATATCATCTCATCTGACACAGAATTCTCTGACCCCGCTTCTCCCACTCTAGCCCAACTTCAGACACAAAACCTTGCCTCCCAACAACCACAGCCACCTCCACCTGAACCTGAAGTAACCTCACCACCCACAGAACAACCAACCGTCACTCCATCTGACGTTCAATCCTCTGACCCCAACGCCTCTGAACTTACCCCTCCAAACACTTCCGCTGAACCTCAAACTCTCAACCTAAGCCCTCCCACTTCCTCACCTCTACCATCTGAACCTGACCACTCCCTGCCAACCCTGGAAGAGGCAATTATGCTATTCGCAGAAGCATCAGTGGAAAAGGTTAAGTCCCTGTCCACAAAATCTGGCATCAGTGATGATCCTTCCTCTGTTAGGACACACTGGAACAGAGTCATTGGCTGGATGACCTCTGAGGCCTTTAAGCTGAAGAATCTCTCTGAGCAAGTCAGAAACGACTTTATCAGAGACGCTGAGGAAAGACTATAGGAGTGCTTAGCTAGAGAAGCTGAGGAAGAAGTCAGAAGGGAAGCAGAAGAAAGTGCAAAACAAGAAGAACTTCAAAGGGTAAGGGAAGCTGAAGCCAAAGCTCTAGCTGATGCTGCTGCTGCTGAAGCTGAAGCTAAAGCCGCTGAAGAACAGAATGCTCTGACTCAGGGGGAGTTCTCTACATTTGCCCCTCTGGTTCTCAAAACCCTTGAGGAGCTTCAGAAAGAGCAGAACGAAGTCCGAGCCAGATTGGATCAACAGGACACAGTCAACGCCAACATCCAGAATCTGCTAACTCAACTGCTTCAGAGAATGCCTCCTCCTCCCAACCCTTAAGCACTTAGGATGTTTTTCTTGCTTGTTGCTTTGCTTGTTTTGTCTCTGATGGTTTTGCTCTTATCTGGATATATTATATATATATATATATATTATATATATATATATATAATATATATATATATATATATATATATATATATATATATATATATATATATATTTTCTTCCTGCTTATTACTTTTTTAAGTCTTTTTGATTCTGACAAAAAGGGGGAGAAATCAAACAGCTCTGATGAAAAATTGTCTAATTCCTCAAGCACTCTGCAAACATACTATTCAATTAAAATCCATCTAACACCCTTTGACTTAGAAAGATGCAGAAAGGTATCTAGAAAACTTCATTGCTTGGAAGCTCTGGTAAGAACTTCTGAACTCCCTAACTTATCTCAGGGGGAGCTCACTTCTATCTGATATGATAAACTCTTATATTTGAATGTTTCATCTATCATTTAAGTTTGTTTTGTCATCATCAAAAAGGGGGAGATTGTAAGAACAAAAATAGTTCTACAACAGATTCCAGGATTTTGATGATAACAAAGGATGAAACCAAAATTGGCACTCTAACAAAAAGTTTCTAAGTGTGCAGGACTCTGAACAAGAACAAAGGAATCTGATCGCTTTATCAGATACAGAATAAAATCAGATACAAAGTATCAGAAGATCAGAAGCATCTAAAGTGGAAACGCTCCCTAGAAGCTCTGACTCTGAGTAAAACAACATATCAGAATATCATAAGAAGCGCGCTCTAGAAGTTCTGACTCTGAGCAACAGCATATCAGAATACCAGAAGCTCTCAACTTCCTCTGAAGTCAACACTGATGATCTAAAAGACCAGGACTATCAGAAGCTCTAATGTCATTTCTCAGATCTCAGATTAATAGAGTAATTCAGACTCTGACGAAGAATTTCCTTATCCAGAAAGAGTAACGGCAACTACAACTTCAAATAGAAAGAAATTATATGTGGAAAGAAGTTATTCAGGGAGACAAACTTGTTTTGGCAAGAAACAACAGAAGTTATGGCATTAAACTCTCATCAAGACAAAATATCTGCCATCACTACAACGGTCCTTTCACCTCTATATAAAGGACGGCAAACCTCATTGAGAGAGACACCTGAACGCAAAGAAATACTCTACTCTCTCTCTTAATCTTTCACGAGCTTTTGCTCATAACGTGAAACTTCTTACTTGCTCAAATTTCTGTAATATTTGCTTTATCCTAGAAGCACTCTAGATTACAAATTCTGTTTTTACCTAAATTGATTTTTATTCCTCAAGTGACTCTGCGCAGTCTGTATACTTGGGAGGACTAAGAGATCTTTCTCTTAGGCGTTGGTTGTAATAATCTTTCAAGATTAGTGGATTAAGTCCTTTTTAAAGGCGAAATCACCATGGCCGGGTGGACTGGAGTAGCTTTGTGTTATAAGCGAACCAGTATAAAATCCTGTGTGTTCTGATTCTGAAAAAGCGCTTATTTTCCAAAATAATTCAAACCCCCCTTTCTTGTTTTTCTCACCTTCACAAACTCCTCTTGAATCCGAACAAGTGTACATTTGGAGTCCGTTCCGGCAAGTTATTGGGCTTTATTGTCAGCGAGAGAGTTATTGAAGTTGATCCTGCCAAGGTCAAAGCAATACAAGAGATGCCTACGCCCAAAACTGAGAAGCAAGTCCGAGGTTTTCTTTGCCGCTTGAATTATATTTCGAGATTTATATCCCACATGACTGCCACATGTGCGCCTATATTCAAGCTCCTCCGAAAAGATCAGCGTCATGATTGGATCGAGGATTTCCAAAAGGTCTTTGACAGTATCAAAGAGTATTTGTCCGAGCCTCCGATTTTGTCCCCGCCTGTTGAAGGGAGACCATTGATTATGTACTTGACTGTGCTTGATGATTGCATGGGTTGTGTCCTTGGTCAGCAAGATGAATCAGGAAAGAAAGAATATGCAATATACTACTTGAGTAAGAAGTTCACCGACTGTGAGTCTCGGTACTCAATGCTTGAGAAGACATGTTGTGCTTTGGCTTGGGTTGCTAAACGTTTACACCATTATATGTTGAATCATACAACTTGGTTGATATCCAAAATGGATTCGATCAAGTATATCTTTGAGAAACCTGCTTTAACTGGGAGAATTGCCCGTTGGCAGATGTTGTTATTTGAGTATGATATTGAGTATCGAGCTCAAAAAGCTATTAAAGGTAGTATCTTGGCTAACCATTTGGCGCATCAACCAATTGAAGATTATCAGTCTGTGCAATACGACTTCCCTGATGAAGAGATTCTGTATTTGAACTGAAAGATTGTGATGAGCCTGCGCTCGATGAAGGGCCAGAGCCTAGTTCTCGATGGGGTATGGTGTTCGATGGTGCTGTCAATCAGTATGGAAATGGTATTGGGGCAGTGATTATTACTCCTCAAGGCACACATTTTCCTTTTACAGCAAGGCTAACTTTCAAGTGCACGAATAATATGGCGGAGTATGAGGCCTGTATTATGGGTTTGGAAGAATGTGTTGATCTTAGGATCAAACATCTTGATGTTTATGGGGATTCGGCCCTTGTTGTTAATCAGATTAAGGGTGAATGGGAGACGAATCAGCCTGGCCTCATCCCATATAGAGATTATGTGAGGAGGATATCAACTTTCTTTACTAAAGTTGACTTCCATCATATTCCTCGAGATGAGAATCGGATGGCGGATGCTCTCGCTACGCTTGCTTCAATGATTACTATCAATTATTGGAATGAAGTCCCAAGGATTATTGTGATGCGCTTGGATAGACCAGCTCACGTGTTTGCAGTTGAAGAGGTGAAAGACGACAAGCCATGGTATTATGATATCAAATGCTTTCTCCAAAGTCAGACTTACCCGCCCGGGGCATCTGTTAAAGATAAGAAGACTTTAAGGAGATTATCTGGTAGTTTCTACCTTAATGGTGATGTGCTTTACAAGAGGAATTTTGACATGGTTCTGCTCAGATGTGTGGATAGACACGAAGCAGACCTATTGATGACTGAAGTCCATGAGGGTTCATTTGGTACTCATTCCAATGGACATGCCATGGTGAAAAAGATGTTAAGAGCAGGCTACTATTGGCTGACAATGGAGTCTGATTGCTGCAAATACGTAAAGAAATTCCACAAGTGTCAAATTTATGCGGACAAGATTCATGTTCCCCCGACACTTCTGAATGTTATTTCCTCACCATGGCCTTTCTCCATGTGGAGAATTGACATAATTGGAATGGTTGAGCCTAAGGCGTCAAACAGTCACCGTTTTATTCTCGTAGCCATTGATTACTTCACTAAGTGGGTTGAAGCGGCATCGTATGCAAATGCGACCAGGCAGGTGGTTGTGAGGTTTATCAAGAACCAACTCATATGCCGATATGGTGTGCTAGACAAGATCATTACTGATAATGGATCTAACTTGAACAATAAGATGATGAAAGAGCTGTGTAGCGAGTTCAAGATTGCACATCATAATTCTTCTCCCTATAGACCCAAGATGAATGGGGCTGTTGAAGCTGCTAACAAAAACATCAAGAAGATTATTCAAAAGATGGTTGTTACGTATAAAGATTGGCATGAGATACTGCGATTTGCTTTGCATGACTATCGTACATCCGTCCGCACTTCAACAGGCTGTGCTCCCCGTAGAGGTCGAGATCCCATCAATGAGAGTCTTGATGGAAGTCAAGTTGACTGAGGCTGAATGGGTTCAGAGTCGTTATGACCAACTGAATTTGATTGAAGTGAAGAGATTAGCTGCCATGTGCCGTGGTCGGTTATATCAACAAAGGATGAAGAAAGCCTTTGATAAGAAGGTCAAGCCTCATGTGTTCCGAGAAGGTGACCTTGTGCTCAAGAAAGTCTTGTCTTTCATGCCTGATTCCAGGGGAAAGTGGACTCCAAACTATGAAGGTCCATACGTTGTTAAGAGAGCCTTTTCAGGCATTGCTTTGTTGCTCACAACTATGGATGGGGAGGATTTCACTTGTCCTATGAATTCAGATGTAGTCAAGAAATACTTCGCCTAAAAAAATAAAAACAGAATAGCTCGCTAAGTTGAAAACCCGAAAGGGCGACTTAGGCAAAAATGAGCGTCTCGGTGGATTGAAAACCCGAAAGGGCGATCCAGGAAAACGTTAGAGACATAAAAAAATGAATATATATCCCGCTAGATTGAGTACCTCATCCTGGGGAAATCTAGGCAAAAATTAGGGATTTGGCAAGTAACTGCATCCTGGCAAGACTTTGTTCTACAACTGTCATCTGTCAAAGATTCTCGCTCAGTCATCATCAACTGAAGTTTCAAATACAGTGGATTCAGAGTTGGTGGAGAAACGGTCATTATGTTCAATGTATCCCTTTTCCATATATATTACCAATTTCAAATTTGTAAAGATCCATGGAGTCTCGCCATTTGCGGACTACCATTCTCTTAAATAAATTTGAGCCTTTATCCAATCCTTTGCACTCTTATTTGTTTCTGTTTAACAAATGTTTGCATGTTTTAATTGATGAATATCAGTGTTTTAAACAAATAAAGTTTTCATGAATAAATTGTTTTTAAACAAAATGAACATTCACAATGACGGAAAGGATAAGTAGAATGTCCTTAGTGCTTTCCCAAGGATAGTATGATCACCAAAGGGTAAGAAATTTGTTCATATTCTGGCGTTCTTGCTCCTTGTATCCTCTTCAATAGCTCTCAAGTTGTCTCCTCAACCGAGCGCAGAGAGAATAATACATCATCAGCTTCCCAGAGAGTCTGGTATGAGAAGTTCTCCTTGATGGCAGTAGATTGATTTGTCTTATAGATTGCCTGCCCCTAGCAGGATTTTTGGATGTTCATCCAATGCATTCCCGGTAGTTCGTTTGTGTATACATACTTGTTTCTCCCGTGGAGTTTTAGCAATCCATGATTAGTATATGATTGATCTGTGAATGATCCCTTCGTTTCCAAATTTTTGCCTCAATATTTTAGGCACTAGCATTTGTGTTTTATCAATTATATGGTTGTCATCCCTTGTGTGGACTGATCTAAAAATCCCTTATAGATTGATAAAAGTCAATATGCTTTAAGTGGAGAATATTCCTTGTATCATTATCCTGACTATCTACTCACGAGGAAGGTTGTCTTCCCCCAGCATGAGTAAGAATCTCCAACGGAGTAAGCATGTGTTTCCTGCAGAGCTATCTTTCCAGATAATTTCTCTTTAGCAGGAAGTTGCCTAGTGCAATTGGTAAAGGGCTTGTTTCCCACTTCATTTATTTTTAAAGGAGGTATCCCCAGTATGTCGCTTGTTAATGAAGGATTCATTTCCAATTTCTCCAGCGAGGGTAGTTCCCTTGAGAGCATCTACAACTTGTCCCCAGTAGGGTTGCCAGATCAGAATTTGATGTTTGTATCTCCTCCGAGTCTGAAGATTTCTTCTAGCATTAAGGGCTGGTGGTGAAAATGTTTATTTCCTTCCCCAGTGGAGCAAAATTCTATTATTCCCCTTTTGCAGAGTTTCCTCTCCGGCAGATAGAAGGGAGTGTTTTGATTGGTGCGCATCTGATTGGTGGTTGTTCCCCATGGAGTTTCACATCATTCCTTAATAATATTCCCCAATAGAGCTTCTTCTCCGGTGGATCTTATTGTTATTAAACCACATGTCCCCGAGAGAGTTGATGGAAACTCCCCGACATATTTTCTGCATCTTCCTTATGTCAGGATTGTTTGTTTTGGAAGACTTCTCCTGTGCAGAGTGTTATCTCATGCAGTTGGAAGCTTTGACGTTGCTTATCCCCAGCTATGGTTAAAGTATTCCCTTGTTTACTCTTATTCCAGACATAATCCCCATCAGAGTTGAGTTCTCTGTTTGATTATCTTCCTTCGCTGCTCCTGAATACATCTTCTTTGTATCCTCAACGAGTGTATCTTTGGGATAGGGTTTGATATCCCCGATGATTTATTTTCATCCTTCTCGGGTTATTCCCAAGCTGAGTTCTCCAGTAGGCTTCGCCCTTCTTGTCGATACGTTTGCCGAGTGTCTGTTCGTGATTCTTGGACTTGTTTGTTTTAGATATGTCTGCTTGTCAGCATTAATTATACACAAATCATGCATAATCATAGCATTCAGATATTCATGATGCATTCTTTGCCATATATATTTGCTTGTTATCCCCCGCTATTGGTGAAATACTCTTCCCCAAGCAGATGTTTATGTCTGATCTCTCCATATAGAGTCAACCCCATATGCAGAAAGTGTTTATCTTTCCTTCTTTCTTCCCCACTGAGTTATGTCCTCGTGAACGATTATTGTTTCAGTTTCCTCCCCAGTTGTGTATCAGGATGGAATTACTCCCCTGAGTTATATCCTCATCGGGTTGAGTCTTGTTTGATTGTGTCTTTCTAGTTTGTTCCTAGATTGACTCCTTTCTTGTTATCCCCTGCAGTTCCCTGTGGTTCAATTGTTCAATTGCTTAGTAACCAGTAATTGTTCATCCTTTCCCCAACGGATTTTGTGGCCTTCTACCCAGTAACCGGTAGTTGTAAGTCCTATTTCTGTGGTTTTCTACCCAGTAACCGGTAGATGTAATCCCCTCTTTATTGGTTATCTTTACCCAGTAATCGGTATTTATATTCCTTCGTTTTTTTGAGTATACCACCCAGTAACCGATGATATATCTCTTAGATAATTGCTGTTGTCATGCAATTTGTCCCTAGCGAGTCATATTTTGTTTACCCTTGTTTGGTAATGATTGTTTCTCCTTCTGATTGGTCATCATTTTATACCCAGTAACCGGTATCCCGATGTCCTTTCTTTTCGACCGATTTATCCTTTATTAACCCAATAACCGGTTGCGGATAATCTTCCATGCGAGCATGTTATCTACGTTTTACCCATATAACGGTAGTAGACAATATATCTCATGCGCTCTTCAGTCGAAGTCTTTTCCTTCCCTAGTCGAGTAAGATTCGTATTTCCTTGTGGAATCGAATGTCCATCCTATAAGTCGAGTTTTCTTTTTCAACCCTCCTTTCGGATGATGAGTGTCTTGGAAATGTTCCCAATTCACGCCTGGTTGGTCACCTATTATATACCCAGTAACCGGTATCACTGGTGTTCCTTCCTTTTGCTCCTTATTATGACTTTTTGTCCCCTGTGGAGCCAGATTTTCCTGAGTTGAGATGTGCCTTTTGGGTCCTCCTCAGATGTTTCAGACGATTGATATTTTTCACCCTTATACCGGTCTTAGATATTCTTTCTCCCTGAGCATGTTGTTCTCTCACCTAGTAACCGGTGTTTCGATAACATGTTTCTCTTTGAGTTTATTAACCAGTAACCGGTAATATCTCGTTGTTTCTTCCTCAGCTGAGTCCTTTGTGGACATCCCCGTCTGAGTCCGGATTTTATCCGATGTATCCTTTATGGATAGTTTTGCTGTATTGGCATATTCCCCAATACACGCATCTTTGCGTCAGCTCGAGTCTTTCCATCGATTTATTTTCGTGGAATCCCTTCGTGTCTCCCAGCAAGTTTTTAAGTCGTGACCTGCTCACGCATTTTTACCTTATTTCCCCCAGAGTCTCTGTCTCCCTAGTGAGTGTATTACTCCTATGGATCTTCAGTGCTTCCCCATTCCTTTTCCTTTGTGGCAATTATTCACCATGAAGATTTTATTTTGCATGCATACATTTGCATCATGAGGTCTCTTAGGGACCAAAATTTGTCTCTTTGCTATTATTTAAGCTCATTTTATCTCGTCGAGACGAAGATTTTAACCTTCATATCTCCGGCTAGAATGACCTTAAATAGGGGCAACTGTAAGACCCTAATTTTGACCCTAAGATCCCTCATGGCATCATGTTGTTGCACAAGTGCATTGCCTCAAGGATCATAGAATGTTTGGCTCCTTAACCCTATGGTTGGGACTTGTTTGAGTAATTTGAGATCACTAAGCATGCTTGTATTGTATGTTATTGCATTCTTATTTGATTACTAACCAAAAGCATAAAAATATGTCACTAACTCTTTTTGTTTTGAAGCTCAAGTGATCATGTGTTCCACAATGCTCCTAGGAGGCTCCTAAGCCCAATGCAATGGCTAGGTGAAGATGGGAAAAAGCATGAAAATGGTCCAAAAAGTTCCTAATCATCATATATGTCTCCCAAGTATCTCAATTTTCCAATTTGATCAAGATAACCTAAAGGGCTTGAAGATTGTTTCCCAAGGAAACCATAATCTCACTGTGTTTTGACTGTGCCTTGCCCATGAAGCAATCTCAACCTATGATCAAATTTAATCAAGGGAAGTTCTTTAATTTATCATTTTAGGAATGTATGAGCCTATTTTAGGCCCCTCAATCATTTGTTCATAAAGATTGGAAGTTTGACCTTGAAAAGTTGACCAGTCAAGTCATCTGACTAAGTTGAGGTTCAATGAGATATAACGTTTGATGTGTTTGTCAAATGAAGATGACCCTAAAAGACAAATTGTTCCTAATAACCATATGAACAACGTTCATGTTCATCAGAAATCCACTTGAAGCTTGTAAGGTCATCATTCATTTCAAAACATTATAGGTCATTTTGATTGAAACCCTAATTTTGGGTCAACTTGCCAAGGGCATAACTTTCTCAATTTTTATGATTTTGAGGTGGGACCAAAGGAATTGGAAAAATTTAGATATATAATTCAAATGTTATGTTGAACACAATTTCATAATCCTAAAGGAAATACATGTGCCATTGCAAACGATTAGAGGTCATCTTGGACCTAATTCATTGAATTTGAAAAAGTACCCAACTTCAAATGCCCATAACTTTGTCATATAAAATCCAAATGATGAAAACTTTGAGTCTAAATTGACTATATTATAGATATATATAACTTTTATGTTGGAGATTGTTTCATTTGAAGCTTTTATCATGAGGAAAGAGGGGTTTGATCAAGCTTACTTTTGGTTAATTTTTACATGTTTTACACTTGAACTTTCCAAGCCAATTTTGATCAATTTGAACATGTCAAATGGTTTTTTTCCCAACATGACTTTTGTTCCTTATTTCAAGAGCTTTCCAACCATTACTCACAATAGTCATTTGGAACTACCATTTGGAAAATTCAAATTTCTTTTCATTTATGTGCATTTTTGATATTTTATGTTAAAACTTGAAATGCAAGCATTTTTCATTCCATGTGCACGACCACATGCTTCCCATATGATCTCAGCAAGCTCCTTCATCCATTCATGGGCCTCTCAAACATCCACAAAGGCCCATGCATTCAAAAGTTCAATTCCCATGCACATGAGCAAAGTGTGAATTCAGATGCATTTACCTATAAATAAAGGCTTCCTCTCCTTCATTTCATAACCTTTTGGAGATCCCATATGCCGCAGAACTGAAACCATAACCCTCACTAAAGGAATCACTCACTTTTTTCAATATTTTCGAGCTTGAAATTCAGCAACATTAGTTGAGTTTCAAAGCAAGATTCCTTAGCCAATCATCTTCCCTTCATTCAGAGATAAAAAAGGAGCAAAAAGTTTGAAGGATTCGTGGCTAGAAGCTCACCATTTTGAAGGTATAAACTCAAACTGTTTGGATTTGAAACTCATAATTCAATGTAGTATTCTTGTGTTTTGGTGGTTCTCTGAAGTCCTCATACTTGAGACAAGCTTTTAGTGCATTCAATTTGCCATTTCATGAACAATCTGTGTGGACACCATGATTTTCTCCTTCATCTTTCTCTCAATATAGGAAGAATGAGAGGAATCTAATGGTAAAGTGATGATCAACATCACATGAGCTTCATTTTCATGCCTTTGTTTTTCATTTCGATGAGATCCATTTTCCTACAAATCTGGCCGGAATCTGTTGATTGATCGGAGAAGATGGTGGTTTCCACCGCCACCACCACGCGTGCTGCTCATGGCCCTTGGATCTCTCCCTCACGATCTAATCTCATGCGTTCGTTTTAATTACTTGTTTTAATTCATTATGTTTCGCTGTTGAGTTGAGTCCACCGTGCATCATCAGATCCAATCCGTGTACCATTGTCACGTCAATTAATGAATTGGATCTGGTGGCTCAGCTTTTTCGCTTATTTCATTTTTATTTTTATTTTCTTTTAATTCACTCCATTTTCAATAATTCATAAAAATTTCATATGAGGTCAGAAAAATATGAGACCAACTCTAAAAAATCTTCTTGAAAAATCTAGTGTCATCTTATGATTTTTAATTATTTTTGTGACCTCATTTGATATTTTGCACGAGTTATTTGGTTTTTAATGATTTTAATTCATTTTAAAATACTTTCTGACTTTTAAAAAATACAAAAATATTTTCATAGCATCTATGGATCATGATAACTCAATGAAAAATAGTCTCAACAATTTCTTGTTTGTTTTGAGATTATTTGAGATTTTAATTCATATTATGCTATTTTTTTGTTGTTTTTAATTGATTTTAATTACTTTCCGACTTTAAAAATTTGTGAGAAAATTAGTCAAAGTTTGTTTGAGTATGTTGAACCTATGAGAATTTAATTGGACTCATTGAAGTTGTTTTGAATTGAATCTGAGATTCAAATTTGTTTGTTTATTTTTATTTGTATTTTCTTTTAATTCAAAAATTACCAAAAAAATATTATTGACTTCTTGACTTGTTATATTCATTCTTCTTCTGTTTGGTGTTGATCAAGGTTGAATTGATTCAACTTTGATCAAATTCATTGGATCTTATGGTTTGAGAATCCTTAAGGATCATCACTGTAACACCTCAAAATTTGCCCTCCTCTTCTTGGGAATAGTTTAGCATATTGCATTTCATGTTTTAGGACATTAGGCATTTGCATTTTGCATATCATATGAAAATAAGAAGGTCATCCTCCAAAGTCTTTTTCAGAAGAGGGAGATGTCACATAATTCAAGCCTGAAGGTGTCCATGACTTGATGATCAACCATCTGAGGGTTTGCACTTCAAATAGGGTTTCCTGATCCTTCAAAGGTCTTGAGCATTATTTTGTTTGCAAGGATATATTATCATCATCATGGTTATGTCTTTATCCAGGGTTTCATTGTTCATGCTCAGGTTCCTTTGGATTAGGGTTTTGACCTTTGGTCAACCCTAATCAATGGCATTCTTCCAGCTAGGGTTTCTCAAAGAGATGAGGTATTCTATTGGGATGAAGATCGCATGGTTATATTGAAGAGCTTATGTGAGCTAGGGTTTCATTTCTGAGCCAATTCCTCAAGTGGTGGAGGTTCAAGCTGATCAGGGCATGTCAAGGTCATCTGTGGACCAGAAAGTCAACTGTAAAGTCAACTGAGGGCTATGAAGTGGGGAAATGAGTTTCAACATATCAATCATGTTCAAAAGAGGTTCATTTGTCATTTCAAACATCTATCTTGAAGAATTTGAAGTCAGGACAAAAGTTTCCAAAAATGGAAAGTGACCTGTAATTGAAAGTTTCCAAAAATGGCAAGTTTTTGGTTCACATTCAACTTGACTTTTCAACATCAAAGAAGCTTCAAATGGATTTTTGGTGAACATGAAAGTTGAAGATCTTTCTCTCCTCTTTTCAAAAAGTCCTATTTCATGATCATCTGATGATTTGTTGAGGAGTTATGACCAAATGATCACAAAGTGTATATGGAAGTTCAAAGTGGCATAACTTTTGATTCAAAACTCCAAATTGGTCCACTCTTTTTGCAAAATGCTTGTTTTGACCAATAATTTTCAAATCAACCATTGCCTTGCATGGAAAAAGTTCATATGATCAAGTGTCCATTCAAGTGCATTTTGGAGGGAAAATGGAGAATTCAAAATTGGTGAATCATACATGCTAAATACCAATTCCATGTTGTTCATTGACTGATTTTAAGTGGAATTGAACCCTAACATGGCACTGTTCACGTGCACTTTAGCCATGCATAGGTGTATTTGCCAATTTTGCATTTCACCTCATTTCTCACTAATATTAATTAACCAAGCCTAATGTGGATTAGCGTTGTGATTAGTGAACCATATGAATAGATAATCATAACAGAATTTGCTCATAATCACAATTCTAGATCTAGAATTCCATTTTCCCTCCAAAACTCTCTCTCCTTGAATTTCAAAAATTCTACACACAACCACAAGATTTCTTCATAGATTCATCATCCTCATGGAATTTGGAGCAGGAATCATTCATCATTCGTGGTAATTGAGAAAGATTTGGAGATATTCAAGTGTATGAACATGTCCATGGAAGCTTCAAATTAAGCTGGATCTGGTTGGTTTCAAGTGAGGATTTGTGCTCAAAGCTTCTAATCAATCATATTGGAGAAGATCTGAATCATTTAGAGGCTTGAACACATGGATTTTCATCACTGCCATTCCAAGTAGGTGGATTTTCGACCTTCACTTTTTGCTATTCTATGTGTATAATTATGTAGATCTCTTGATGCTGATCATTCTGATATGCTTAGAATTAAAAATGGATAAGTATTGATGAAGATATGATGAATTAAAGTTTGTATGCTCAAAATGTTTCTCTTCGATCCGGTTGATTCGTTAGGAATTAGGCGAAATGAGTGTGAGATTCATGATCTACGTTGCGAGACGGTTCCAATGATATATAGTTTGTCCATTTCTAGAATTTTTTGTTCGTGAGTGCCGCCGGTTTCATCGGGGAAGACGGTGGAAACCACCGTCCACCGCCGTCTGAGCATTGCCTAGGGTTTGCATGCCTTAAACGCTGCGTTTTACATTGAACGTGCTATGAACTTGCCAAACCTCGGTTCGATCCTTCGCTCGTGTGCTTTTCATTTTTCAATTGTTTTTTCCTTTGAGCGTGTTTTACCTCACTCACCTCAGTTCGATCCCAGCGCATGTATTCTTTGATTTCCAGTTGATTTTTAATTGAGCGCGCGTTTAACCTTAGGCACCTAGGTTCGATTCTTCCCTAGTGCATTTTCCTGATTTCCATTTGATTTTCATTTTGAGCGCCTTTGACCTGCTTCACCTGAGTTCAATCCTTGCCTGATGCATTTTCCAATTGTCATTCATTTCATTTTCCATATGATTTTCATTATTTCTTTTTATTTCATTCAACTTTCAAAAATCATAAAAAATAGCATACATGTCCAAATTAATCCAATTTTTTTTCCACATGTTCGTTTTAATGTCTAGTTTTTTTTAGCATTTATTTCCTGATTTTTGTGCTGTTGGATTTTTAAATGTGCTGGCTTATTTGAACATGATGCCAAAATGACATGTTGTGCTAATTGATTTGTGAAATGCTTATGGTTTATCTAATTGCCTTGAAATTTGACATGCTTATTCATAACATGTAACAGAATCTTTTGGCTATTATTTGGCATTTTTACCATTTAATACCACTGTTTGGGATACATGAACATATGTTGTGACATTTGGTGTAACATTTAGTACCTTGTACTTGTGCATTTTCATTCATACACCAATTGAACTCTTCTGGATTTCATTTTTGGCATGATGCTTGTCCATAACATGTTAAACTCACATAAAAAATTCATGATCATTGGATGTGTTTCTGTTTTAATGTGGATTTTCTATGTTTGATGTCCAATTTTGATCACACTGTTTGCCTTTGCATTATCTTGTTCATATGATGGCTTTGCCTTTTGATTTGAGTTTGATCCTTTTGAGGACCTTTTCTTACTTGATTGAATGTGCTTCATGTGGAATATTGACTTCTGTTTTGACTATTTGACTTGCCTTTGACCCTAGTCTTTGTACTAATGGTTTGTACTCACCAATTGTGTTTTGTGTTTCAGGTATTTAGCACTTAGCACTAATGTTTGGTGTGGTCTCATTACTTGAGATGCAAATTGCTTTGATCACTAACCTTTGTTGTGTTGTAGGTCAATTGATGTAATGAACTCACTTGAGTGCTTGCACTAATGACTTGCATTGTGTAGATATTGGAAAGTTCCACTGTTGTAGTCTGTTGGTTTTCTGAATACAATACTAACTGTTAAGCTTTTGTACAGGTACATTAGCCGCTTGCTAGCTAGCTTTTGCTTTGCTTTGGAGTGTGGTTGATACACCACTGAGGTTGTTTAGCCTTCTCACTCCATGTAGTCTGGAAGCCCTGTCGCTTTTTTGGCAGGCATTTGGCTGAAGTCCTCCTTAAGAGGCAATGATTGTGATTGTTTATATTTGTGCCAAAGATCTCCAAGTGAGGCATGTTACTTGTTAAGTCCTCCTAAATGAAGAGGAAATTGACAGATAGAAGGGACTAGTAGTCAGTCCCCTGTTATTCTGTGAGTCGTTCATTATGCTCGCACTACGTGCTGATGCTCTTGAACAATGTACCCAAGATCCCTGTATAGAGTCAGTCAAGTGGAATAGGGTCCCTCTTTCTAGACCCCCATGCTTTCTTTGATTTGAGCTCACCCAGGCCAGGGTTAAGAGCATGAGGTCTAATCCTCATTCCCATCTTTCATCAGCTTCACCCTAACTCTCAATGTTAGCGGTTAAGAGCTTCAGCATACCCCTACAGTTTTGGCTTGTTTGTCGAGGTTGATATGACCCCTTGACTAAAGCCCAACCATTTGTCTGAGCCTCTTGTTTGTATATAGAGAGTGATGATTGCTTTTGATATGTTTATCTGCTTTCCACTTCTCATCTCCTTTTCTGTAGGAGTCGTACGTTTAACTTTTGAGGAAGTAGAACGTATGTAGAGATAGACTTGAGTTGACTCGCTTCCTGTGTGAGTCAAACTCTTGATTAGATACCTCAACTTAGGGATTATGGATTGCATGACAACTATTAGGCTCGAGTTAGTCTCCCTTTTAGTCTGTTATTTCTCTGGTCTCTGGTTAGGAGAGAGTTTCTCCCCTGTTAAGGGGAACTACGTCGCCCTGATTCTCATACCAGATGAGATACGTAGGCAGGAGATTGAGCAAGATCTCTCCGGGCGCCCTTTTTTCTTTTTAAACCTTTTGTGTTCTTTTTGACGTCTCAGCGTCTCTTCGTGTTTGTTTGCAACTATTAGGTTCGAGTTCCAGACTCCCTATTAGTTTGTTGTCTTCTCCCCTGTTAAGGGGAACTACGTCGCCCTGATTCTCATACCAGATGAGATACGTAGGCAGGAGATCGAGCGAGATCTCTCCGGGCAACCTTTTTTTTGTTGTGTGGGTTTTGTGTGTGCGCATTACCCTTGTTCCCGACTTAGGGATTTTGTTTGTGTAGCTATTAGGTTCGAGTTCCAGACTCCCTATTAGTTTGTTCTTTCCCCTGTTAAGGGGAACTACGTCGCCCTGATTCTCATACCAGATGAGATACGTAGGCAGGAGATCGAGCGAGATCTCTTCGGGCAACCTTTTTCTTTTTTTGCGTGTGTTTTTTGGTGACAACTATTAGGTCCGAGTTCCAGACTCCCTATTAGTTTGTGTGTTCAACCCTTTTTGTTCTTTTGATGTCTCAACGTCTCTTTATGTCTTTGTAACAATTATTAGGCTTGAGTTCCGACTCCCTATTAGCTTGTCAATCTGATAACCTTTTTCTTTGGTGTTCGCTGGTTAGCGATTGTTGCTTGTTTGGAGTCGGATATAAGTCCATTTATTGGCATTTTGTTTCCTTGTTTGTGGTCTTGTTTGGAGTCGGATGTAAGCCCATGTATTGGCATTCTGTTTCCCGTTTGTTTGTTCGGAGTCGAATGTAAGTCCATCTATTGGCATTCCGTTTCCTTGGTGTGTTTGTTTCGACGTCTCAGCATCTCTATTTAGCGTTTTGTTTCGGTGTGCGTTAGCCGAGCTACGAGTGCTCTGATTCTTTCTCTGGATAGAGAAGATACGTAGGCCAAGGATGCGATATCCTAGCGAGCATGTTTCCCATTTCCCCGAACTACGTTGACTCTGATGTTTGTTTCTGACAAACTACGTAGGCCCAGGATGCGACATCCTGCCGAGTCCCCTTCCTCCATCTTCTTTCCCCTGTACTATTATTCCAGTGTGTGTGCATTTTCTTTGAGCAGTTTGTTAGCAACCTTTTTCTATTCTTTTGAGCGTGGATCCCGTCGAGTACGACAGACGTGAGGGGTGCTAATACCTTCCCCTTGCGTAACCGACTCCCGTACCTTGCAATCTCTGGTCGTAAGACCGTTCCTTTCCCTTTTCTTAGGTTAGTCCTGCGCTCCCTTTCCGTCATAGGATGAATAGCGTCGGTGACGGCTTTGTAAACTCTGTTTTTTTTTCCGCCGGTTGTTTTTCGCGTTGCGACAGCTGGAGACTCTGCTGGGGAATAAAGAAGTTGACCTCTTGCTGGTTCATCTTCCCTAAGCGAGTCGATCCTAGCGCTCTTTAGGATAGTTTTGGTTGCTTGTGCTGCTTTATTTATTGCATTTATGATTATTATGCTTTGTATATATTTGCATATGTGTTTGCATGCATCATATTATTACTGTGTTGGATTCTGTACAGGTTGGTTCCTCTGATTTGGGGTACGTGTTCTGAATGGGGCTAAAACCCAAGCCCGAGTATACACCTAGGATTAGCGTGGTCTCATGTTTCCTCACATGTTGTATGACATGATGGGGAGACGTGACATACCACAGCTGGACGAGGTTCTTTTGAGAGAGTCCTTCCGGGTGGAGTTATTCCGCTTTGGTTGGGTTACCTTTTTTGAGCTGTTGACTTCGGTGACCGTTCTTTCCCGGATCTTTGGTTTAGATGATCTTATGAGAGCTGCAACGACACACCCGAAAGGGCAAACCCGTTGAGTATCTTGTCCGGTTGTCGAGACCATTATCCGCCTTAGGATGACCTTATTAGAATTCACCTGTGAGGGGAGGGTTTGATTCTTACAACGCAGATTCTGTTGGTGACTATTTGATGGTGACTAATGGTTCAGTTCTTGATCAGAGTTCTATTTATGAGTTGGATTTACGGATATTTATTCCTGACACGCCGAAGTTCTGTCTGCGGTATTTATCAGCGGGTTTCGTTTATTTCGGATCCCCGGGTTGAATTGGAGGTTACTTGTTCAGAGGATCTGGTTGTTATCTGTTCAGAGGATTTTCTGTGATGATGGTGATATATCCTCCGGTTCTGTTTATTTCGGAACTCTCAAGTTGGATTTATGGTTACTTATTCCCTCAGATGGTTGTGATCAGTTCAGAGACCGGAACTTCCGCACAGTGATTGTTCAGATGACTTGGAGGATGGCACAATGCATTGCATTCATGCATCTACATCATTCCCATTTTGCATTCATCTGCATCTAACTCATGTCTATCCATACTCAGGGTACATTCTCGATTGAGATTCTGGTTGAGAGACATCCTGATGTCAGAATGTTATTGTCAAATTATTATCCGTCTCGATGAAACCAGAATCAAAAGACAGAGTGTTCCTCATACGGATAGACATTGCATTCATGTGTGAGTCATATTAACCTGTCTTTTGTTTTGTAGGTGTCAGTATCTAACCTGTTTGATTGACCTAGGAATCATTACTCGCACACACCGAGTCATTCCTCTGCACATAGCTCGTTCGCTCAGATATTGTCAGACTCAACAAACCCAGACTGATGGATCCACCCAACTCTGACATTCTCGAGCTGAAAGAGAAGATGGGTGAGTTAATCAACGCCAGGCAAGGGTTTGCCCTAGGGCAGTAAGGGATCACTGAAAAGATGGATAAGGCCGAGGCTTTAGCCATGGCAGAAGGAAAACAGGCGGTGGAAGGAGATAGGTTTGGGGTTGGCTATCAGTCGGGTCAAGACTCGTCTGGACAAAATAGAGGATGTCGTCAGCCGTTCATGTTCACCAGTGCTGGAAGGTTAGATCCAGACCGCGTCTGTGCGGTGGGTGAAGAGACTGACAGTGACTGCGAGATTGATTCGTGGATAAAACCGTGCGTACCAGGGATGGAGGTCCAGAACTGGAAGGCCGAAAAGATCATCACTGTCACTCTACACGAAGAGTAATATTTCTGTTTTTCAATTCTGTCTGCATGAAAATCATACGTTTTGCCCGAAACGTAATGGTTCATTGTAAGGGCCACCTCATGTGTTTCATTTTTGCAATGATTGCATCATCAATAAAAGGATGTTTTTTCATTAAAAGCGGTGTTCCTTGTTTTTCGTTTATTTTTGCAGTTTAAAAATAAAACAATAAAAATGGCAATGTTTGTTTTCATTTTCCTTTTAATTTGCTTCGTTCCGACTCTAAAGCAATGCATGAATCAACATTCATGCAGATGCGATCATTCTCCAGATCTCATTGATAACAATCCTGTTACACCCTCGTATGACTTCGACAATCCGATCTATCATGCCAAAGAAGAAGGCGAAGAAGATTGTGAACTGTCGGAGGAATTAGCCAGGTTGTTGAAGCAAGAGGAGAAGGTGATTCAGCCGCACGAGGAGCAAGTTGAGGTTGTGAATCTGGGTACCGAGGAGGTTAGAAAAGAAGTGAAAGTCGGGGCCGCTTTGGAGGTGAATGTCAAGAGCAGAATGGTAGCCTTGTTGAAAGAATATGTTGATATCTTCGCCTGGTCCTATCAGGATATGCCAGGGTTGGATACCGATATCGTTGTGCACAGGTTGCCATTGAGAGCAGATTGTCCTCCAGTGAAGCAGAAGTTGCACAGAACTCGACCTGAGATGGCCATGAAAATCAAAGAGGAAGTACAGAAGCAGTTGGATGTTGGTTTCCTCGCTGTCACTAATTATCCGCCTTGGGTCGCGAATATTGTGCTGGTGCCGAAGAAGGATGGAAAAGTGAGGATGTGTGTGGACTACCGGGATTTGAACAGAGCTAGCCCGAAAGATGATTTCCCATTACCTCACATCGATGTGTTGGTAGATAATACAACTCAATTCTCGGTGTTTTCCTTCATGGATGACTTTTCTGGCTATAATCAAATTAAAATGTCGCTAGATGATATGGAGAAAACAACGTTCATTACACTGTGGGGAACTTTTTGTTATAAGGTGATGCCATTCGGTCTCAAGAACGTCGGTGCCACGTATCAGAGGGCTATGGTGACTTTGTTTCATGATATGATTCATCATGAAATCGAATGCTATGTTGATGACATGATAGCAAAGTCCCAAACAGAAGAGGGGCATCTGGTAGATCTGGCCAAGTTGTTTGACCGGTTGAGACAATTTAGACTGAGGTTGAATCCGAATAAGTGCACTTTCGGAGTGCGGTCCGGTAAGTTGCTGGGGTTTATTGTAAGCAAAAGAGGAATTGAGGTTGATCCTGCTAAAGTAAAAGCAATACAAGAAATGCCTGAACCGAGGACAGAGAAGGAGGTTCGTGGTTTCTTAGGTAGATTGAACTACATTTCACGGTTCATATCTCATCTAACAGCCACGTGTGAACCCATATTCAAGTTGTTAAGAAAAGATCAAACGGTCAGGTGGAATAATGATTGCCAAGCAGCATTTAAAAAAAATAAAAGAATATTTGCAGGAGCCTCCGATTCTGATGCCTCCTGTGGAGGGACGACAGTTAATTCTGTACTTGACAGTCCTCGAGGGGTCTATGGGGTGTGTACTGGGGCAGCATGACGAGTCTGGTCGAAAAAAGCATGCAATTTACTACCTTAGCAAAAAGTTTACCGACTGTGAAACAAGATATTCACTGCTTGACAAAACTTGCTGCGCTTTGGTATGGGCTGCTCGCCGACTGAGACAGTATATGCTGGTTCATACCACTTTGTTGATTTCCAAGATGGATCCAATCAAGTATATATTCGAGAAGCCAGCATTGACCGGACGGGTTGCGAGATGGCAAATGATTTTGACTGAATATGATATACAGTATACCTCTCAGAAAGCAATCAAGGGGAGTGTATTGTCTGATTACCTCGCCCAGCAACCCATTGAGGATTATCAACCGATGAAGTTTGAATTCCCTGATGAGGACATCATGTTTCTCAAATCGAAAGATTGTGAGGAACCTATCCCGAAGGAGGGGCCTGACCCTGAATCCGAATGGATTCTGATGTTTGATGGGGCCGTTAACGTGAATGGTAGTGGAGTTGGTGCTGTTTTGGTTACGCCGAAAGGATCCCACATTCCTTTTGCTGCCCGGCTAACGTTTGAATGCACCAACAATGTGGATGAATACGAAGCTTGTATATTGGGTGTCGAAGAGGCAATTGATTTGCGGATCAAGAACCTTGTCATTTATGGAGATTCTGCTTTGGTCGTGAACCAGGTTAACAGGAAATGGTATACGCATCAATCTCATTTAATTCCATACCGGAATTATGCGAGGAGGTTGTTGACGTTTTTCACTAAGGTGGAATTACATCATGTGCCGAGAGAAGAGAATCCTTTGGAAGATGCTTTGGCTACTCTGGCTGCCTTGATTAAGGTGCGGTGGTGGAATCAGTTCCCTAGTGTTGAGGTGGGACGCCTGGATAGACCGACTTATGTGTTTGCTGTTGAGGTAGCGCCTGATGATGAAAAGCCGTGGTATTATGATATCAAGCGCTATCTAGAAACCCAAGAGTATCCTGAGGGAGCATCCAAGAAGTACCGAAAGACTCTGAGGAGGTTGGCCATGGTGTTCTATTTGAATAAGGATGGGGGTTTGTACAAGCGGAATTTTGATTGGGTTTTGCTTAGATGTGTCGATGACAAAGAAGCAAGCCAATTGATGAAAGAAGTGTACGAGGGGTTGTTTGGTACCCATGCCAGTGGGAATGCAATGGTGAAAAAGTTGTTACGGGCTGGTTATTACTGGATGACAATGGAGGCCTAATGTTTCAATTTCGTGCGGAAATGTCATAAATTCCAGATTTATGCTGATAAGGTGCACGTGCCTCCAAACCTGTTGAGTTTGATGTCGTCTCCGTGGCCGTTTGCTATGTGGGGCATTGATATGATCGGAATGATTGAGCCTACGGCTTCGAATGGGCACCGGTTCATATTAGTGGCTATCGATTACTTCACCAAATGGGTGGAAGCGGCGTCTTATGCGAACGTGACGAAGCAGGTCGTTGCCAGGTTCCTCAAGAGAGACATCATTTGCAGATATGGGGTTCCCGAAAGAATCATTACTGATAATGGTTCTAATCTCAACAACAAGATGATGGCAGAACTGTGCCGGGAGTTCAAAATTGAGCATCACAATTCTTCTCCTTATCGTCCAAAGATGAATGGGGCGGTCGAGGCGGCCAATAAGTATATTAAGAAGATTGTGCAGAAAATGGTCGTGACCTATAAGGATTGGCACGAGATGTTTCCGTTTGCATTACATGGGTATCGAACCTCGGTGCGTACATCTACTGAGGCAACGCCTTTCTCGCTTGTGTATGGGATGGAAGTTGTGCTACCGGTTGAGGTCCAGATTCCGTCTTTGAGAGTCCTGATGGACGTAAAATTGGAAGAAGCTGAATGGGTAAAGACTCGGTATGAAGAGTTGAGCCTGATTGAGGAAAAGAGGCTGGCGGCCATTTGTCATGGGCAATTGTACCAGCAGCGAATGAAGCGTGCTTTTGACCGAAAGGTACGACCTCGTGTGTATCATGTGGGAGACATGGTGTTGAAAATGATCCTTCCTCCTAAGAACGATCGTCGGGGAAAGTGGACACCCAATTATGAAGGTCCATTCATGGTCAAGAAGGTTTTCTCTAGCGGGGCCTTGTTGTTGACGACCATGGATGGCGAGGATTTTCCATCCCCTGTGAATACGGACGCAGTTAAAAAATACTTCGTATAAGAGACCCGCTGGACGAAAAAAATAAAATAGTCCAGGCAAAAATGGGCATCCCGGCGAACCAGAAAAAATGAAAAAAAAAGGTTCGGGCAAAAATTAGGGATAAAAAGGAAAAACTGTACACCCGGCAAGTCGAAAACCCCACAAGGGCGGCTTGAGCAAAAAAGGGTATCCCGGTGGACTGAAAACCCGAAAGGGCGGTCCAGGAAAAAGAGGGAATGAAACGAACAACTGCGTCTAGCATAATCGTTTGTGTTTTGGTTAAGACACATGGATAATCCCCGACAGAGATCAGTCGGAAGCGTCTTATTCAGAAAGCAGAAAGTGTGGAGAGTCTTAAGGACATATGGGTTGTAACCGGATTGGAACTCGATGAGATCACGGGTTCACATTGCCATTAGGATAGATTTTCCTTTTGTGCGCAATTACCTCTTTTCAGGGATTGCTTCCTGTGTATTGCTCAGTTACGAGCCACTTTTTTCAATCAATAAAATGCATATTCAGTCAAATAATTTTGTTTTTATTTTCATTACCGCTTTGATTGCAGAAACATCCGTTTATTTTGATAAAGAATCTTTGCATTTTAAGATATACTGGTCCCTTCCAAGGCATGTTTATAGGATTGAGAACTTGAAATCTTATTTGGAAGGTAGAGTGACTCGGGTGTTGAAATTTTGGCACGCCTGGGGCACATTTTATCTAACGATCTCTTTTGCAGGTGATGTTAGATATTTTCACTCACTTGCAGGTTGTGATGTGAAGCTTTTTGACAAAAGATCCCCGTGGAGTCCAATCAGGGACAAGGGATTGAAGAATGGTGAAAAGACGGCGAAAGACGTGCGACGATCCTTGAGTGTTAATCAAGAAGACTCTTCAAAGTCTGAAGAAGTGGAAAGTTAACACTTTGGTTAGATGGTGGATACCAGTGTTCGACGAGTCGACAGGTGTTCCGTGTCAAAACATTCCGTATCTCCCCAGCAGGTTCGAGATCGATATTTCTTTGGCAGCCAGGCCTGAAGGTTGTTTCCCCTAGCAGGGTTGAGGTTGTTATTTCCCCAGCAAGTCGAAGATTGTTGTTTCCCCAGCGGAGGTGTACGTTGGTGGATTCTTCCCCAGTGAAGTCCCCAAGCGGATCGGGTTCAGCGGAGGTCATCCCTAGTAAGGGTTGCTCTTTCCCCAGCAGCAGTGCTATTCCCCAGCAGGGTGGAGATTGGAGTGGTATCAAGCTCCTCAACAGAGTGCCTCGAGCTCCCCAGTAGAGTCCCCTGAGGGGGATACCTTTTTATGCATTCATCATTTAGATAAGCATAGCATATTGCATACCTAATTGCGTAGCATTTCCATGGTTATGGAGCATTACGCTGAAAAAAATCATCATGCTTCAGCATTGCAAGCATAAGCTAGTCTCAAGCCGTGGTTACTGTTTGAGAATTGGTTTAGCTGGTTAGTGAAGATGTTACTCAAGCCATGGTTACCGTTTGAGAATTGGTTTCTGGTTAGTGAAGATGTTACTCAAGCCGTGGTTACCGTTTGAGAATTGGTTTAGCTAGTTGGAAGATGTTACTCTGAAGAGTTCGACATCATGACGTTGGAGCAACAATATTCCCCAGTAGTGCGATATTGGAGGAAAATTTTCCGTCGGGCGGAGATGGAAATGAAGATCAGAGAATGTTACGCGATCAGCGCGAAGATCGAGGTTCAAATGGAGAAAGGGAAGTGTTGGGCATTTTCTGGAGAGTGAGGTTCAAATGGAGAAAGGGAAGTGCTGGGCATTTTCTGGAGAGCGAGGTTCAAATGGAGAAAGGGAAGTGCTGGGCATTTTCTGGAGAACGGGGTTCAACTGGAGATTGGAGTTGAAGATGGTATCCGGGATGAGGTCCTCAGGATTGTCTTCTGATCATGTGTCACCTTAGACTTTGGCGAGGCCAAGAGAAGTCGTTATGGGTGTCTTCGAGGGAAGAAATGCACATGTTACCTTCCTTTCGTGAAGGTGTACCCTCTGGTAGGTCGTCATCAGAGTGGTGTTTGGTGTTATTTCCGGCATTGCTAATGGAATTAGCTTGGGGAGAAATGGAGAACGAGGCTCAAATGGAGAAAGGGAGACACATGGTGTTTTCTGGAGAACGAGGTTCAAATGGAGAAAGGGAGACACGGGGTGTTTTCTGGAGAACGGGGTTCATTGTTTGACAACAAGAGTGACGTGGAGTTTTCAGGGTCCAAATGCGGTGATAAGGGATCATCTGCGCAAATCAAAAAGTTTCGGGGTCCAAGAAAAGCAAGAAAAAATCATCATCAGAAGGTTGTGGGGTTCAAGAAAAGCAAAAAAATAATATAATAATCCCCAGCGGAGCGTAAATTGTTCGTCTGTTCTTGGTATTCAACCACTCTTCACTCTGATCATCTGAAAGCCGAGGTTGTTCATATCGTCAGGTTCACAGTGGATTGAATAGGGGCAGTTGTAACACCTCAAAATTTGCCCTCCTCTTCTTGGGACTAGTTTAGCATATTGCATTTCATGTTTTAGGACATTAGGCATTTTCATTTTGCATATCATATGAAAATAAGAAGGTCATCCTCCAAAGTCTTTTTCAGAAGAGGGAGATGTCACATAATTCAAGCCTGAAGGTTTCCATGACTTGATGATCAACCATCTAAGGATTTACACTTCAAATAGGGTTTCCTGATCCTTCAAAGGTCTTGAGCATTATTTTGTTTGAAAGGATATATTATCATCATCATGGTTATGTCTTTATCCAGGATTTCATTGTTCATGCTCAGGTTCCTTAGGATTAGGGTTTTGACCTCTGGTCAACCCTAATCAATGGCATTCTTCCAGCTAGGGTTTCTCAAGGAGATGAGGTATTCTATTGGGATGAAGGTCACATGGTTATATTGAAGGGCTTATGTGAGCCAGGGTTTCATTTCTGAGCCAATTCCTCAAGTGGTGGAGGTTCAAGCTGATCAGGACATGTCAAGGTCATCTGTGGACCAGAAAGTCAACTGTAGAGTCAACTGAGGGCTATGAGGTGGGGAAATGAGTTTCAATATCTCAATCATGTTCAAAAGAGGTTCATTTGTCATTTCAAACATCTATTTTGAAGAATTTGAAGTCAGGACAAAAGTTTCCAAAAATGGAAAGTGACCTGTAATTGAAAGTTTCCAAAAATGGCAAGTTTTTGGTTCACATTCAACTTGACTTTTCAACATCAAAGGAGCTTCAAATGGATTTTTGGTGAACATGAAAGTTGAAGATCTTTCTCTCCTCTTTTCAAAAAGTCCTATTTCATGATCATCTGATGATTGGTTGAGGCGTTATGACCAAATGATCACAAAGTGTATATGGAAGTTCAAAGTGGCATAACTTTTGATTCAAAACTCCAAATTGGTCCACTCTTTTTGCAAAATGCTTGTTTTGACCAATACTTTTCAAATCAACCATTGCCTTGCATGGAAAAAGTTCATATGATCAAGTGTCCATTCAAGTGCATTTTGGAGGGAAAATGGAGAATTCAAAATTGGTGAATCATACATGCCAAATACCAATTACATGTTGTTCATTGACTGATTTTAAGTGGAATTGAACCCTAACATGGCACTGTTCACGTGCACTTTAGCCATGCATAGGTGTATTTGCCAATTTTGCATTTCACCTCATTTCTCACTAATTTTAATTAACCAAGCCTAATGTGGATTAGCGTTGTGATTAGTGAACCATATAAATAGATAATCATAACAGAATTTGCTCATAATCACAATTCTAGATCTAGAATTCCATTTTCCCTCCAAAACTCTCTCTCCTTGAATTTCAAAAATTCTACACACAACCATAAGATATCTTCATAGATTCATCATCCTCATGGAATTTGGAGCAGGAATCATTCATCATTCGTGGCAATTGAGCAAGATTTGGAGATATTCAAGTGTATGAACATGTCCATGGAAGCTTCAAATTAAGCTGGATCTGGTTGGTTTCAAGTGAAGATTTATGCTCAAAGCTTCTAATCAATCATATTGGAGAAGATCTGGATCATTTAGAGGCTTGAACACGTGGATTTTCATCACTGCCATTCCAAGTAGGTGGATTTTCGACCTTCACTTTTTGCTATTTTATGTGCATAACTATGTAGATCTCTTGATGTTGATCATTCTGATATGCTTAGAATTAAAAATGGATAAGTATTGATGAAGATATGATGAATTAAAGTTTGTATGCTCAAAATGTTTCTCTTCGATCCGGTTGATTCGTTAGGAATTAGGCTAAATGAGTGTGAGATTCATGATCTATGTTGCGAGACGGTTCCAATGATATATAGTTTGTCCATTTCTGGAAATTTTTGTTCGTGAGCGCCGCCGGTTTCATCGGGGAAGACGGTGGAAACCACCGTCCACCGCCGTCTGAGCATTGCCTAGGGTTTACATGCCTTAAACGCTGCGTTTTGCATTGAACGTGCCATGAACTTGCCAAACCTCGGTTCGATCCTTCACTCGTGTGCTTTTCATTTTTCAATTGTTTTTTCTTTTGAGCGTGTTTTACCTCACTCACCTCAGTTCGATCCCAGCGCATGTATTCTTTGATTTCCAATTGATTTTTAATTAAGCGCGCGTTTAACCTTAGGCACCTAGGTTCGATTCTTCCCTAGTGCATTTTCCTGATTTCCACTTGATTTTCATTCTGAGCGCCTTTGACCTGCTTCACCTGAGTTCAATCTTTGCCTGATGCATTTTCCAATTGTCATTCATTTCATTTTCCATATGATTTTCATTATTTCTTTTTATTTCATTCAACTTTCAAAAATCATAAAAAATAGCATACATGTCCAAATTAATCCAATTTTTTTTCCACATGTTCGTTTTAATGTCTAGTTTTTTTAGCATTTATATCCTGATTTTTGTGCTGCTGGATTTTTAAATGTGCTGGCTTATTTGAACATGATGCCAAAATGACATGTTGTGCTAATTGATTTGTGAAATGCTTATGGTTTATCCAATTGCCTTGAAATTTGACATGCTTATTCATAACATGTAACATGATCTTTTGGCTTTTGTTTGGCATTTTTACCATTTAATACCACTGTTTGGGATACATGAACATATGTTGTGACATTTGGTGTAACATTTGGTACCTTGTACTTGTGCATTTTCATTCATACACCAATTGAACTCTTCTGGATTTCATTTTTGGCATGATGCTTGTCCATAACATGTTAAACTCACATAAAAAATTTCATGATCATTGGATGTGTTTCTGTTTTAATATGGATTTTCTATGTTTGATGTCCAATTTTGATCACATTGTTTGCCTTTGCCTTATCTTGTTCATATGATGGCTTTGCCTTTTGATTTGAGTTTGATCCTTTTGAGGACCTTTTCTTACTTGATTGAATGTGCTTCATGTGGAATATTAACTTCTATTTTGACTATTTGACTTGCCTTTGACCCTAGTCTTTGTACTAGTGGTTTGTACTCACCAATTGTGTTTTGTGTTTCAGGTATTGAGCACTTAGCACTAATGTTTGGTGTGGTCTCATTACTTGAGATGCAAATTGCTTTGATCACTAACCTTTGTTGTGTTGTAGGTCAATTGATGTGATGAACTCACTTGAGTGCTTGCACTAATGACTTGCATTGTGTAGATATTGGAAAGTTCCACTATTGTTGTCTGTTGGTTTTCTGAATACAATACTAACTGTTAAGCTTTTGTACAGGTACATTAGCCGCTTGCTAGCTAGCTTTTGCTTTGCTTTGGAGTGTGGTTGATACACCACTGAGGTTGTTTAGCCTTCTCACTCCATGTAGTCTGGAAGCCCTGTCGCTTTTTTGGCAGGCATTTGGCTGAAGTCCTCCTTAAGAGGCAATGATTGTGATTGTTTATATTTGTGCCAAAGACCTCCAAGTGAGGCATGTTACTTGTTAAGTCCTCCTAAGTGAAGAGGCAATTGACAGATAGAAGGGACTAGTAGCCAGTCCCCTGTTATTCTGTGAGTCGTTCATTATGCTCGCACTACGTGCTGATGCTCTTGAACAATGTACCCAAGATCCTTGTATAGAGTCAGTCAAGTGGAATAGGGTCCCTCTTTCTGGACCCCCATGCTTTCTTTGATTTGAGCTCACCCAGGCCAGGGTTAAGAGCATGAGGTTTAATCCTCATTCCCATCTTTCATCAGCTTCACCCTAACTCTCAATGTTAGCGGTTAAGAGCTTCAACATACCCCTACAGTTTTGGCTTGTTTGTCGAGGTTGATATGACCCCTTGACTAAAGCCCAACCATTTGTCTGAGCCTCTTGTTTGTATATAGAGTGTGATGATTGCTTTTGATATGTTTATCTGCTTTCCACTTCTCATCTCCTTTTCTGTAGGAGTCGTACGTTTAACTTTCGAGGAAGTTGAACGTATGTAGAGATAGACTTGAGTTGACTCGCTTCCTGTGTGAGTCAAACTCTTGATTAGATACCTCAACTTAGGGATTGTGGATTGCATGACAACTATTAGGCTCGAGTTAGTCTCCCTTTTAGTCTGTTATTTCCCTGGTCTCTGGTTAGGAGAGAGTTTCTCCCCTGTTAAGGGGAACTACGTCGCCTTGATTCTCATACCAGATGAGATACGTAGGCAGGAGATTGAGCGAGATCTCTCCGGGCACCCTTTTTTCTTTTTAAACCTTTTGTATTCTTTTTGACGTCTCAGCGTCTCTTTGTGTTTGTTTGCAACTATTAGGTTCGAGTTCCAGACTCCCTATTAGTTTGTTGTCTTCTCCCCTGTTAAGGGGAACTACGTCGCTCTGATTCTCATACCAGATGAGATACGTAGGCAGGAGATCGAGCGAGATCTCTCCGGGCAACCTTTTTTGTTGTTGTGTGGGTTTTGTGTGTGCGCATTACCCTTGTTCCCGACTAAGGGATTTTGTTTGTGTAGCTATTAGGTTCGGATTCCAGACTCCCTATTAGTTTGTTCTTTCCCCTGTTAAGGGGAACTACGTCGCCCTGATTCTCATACCAGATGAGATACGTAGGCAGGAGATCGAGCGAGATATCTCCGGGCAACCTTTTTCTTTTTTTGCGTGTGTTTTTGTGTGACAACTATTAGGTCCGAGTTCCAGACTCCCTATTAGTTTGTGTGTTCAACCCTTTTTGTTCTTTTGATGTCTCAGCGTCTCTTTATGTTTTTGTAACAACTATTAGGCTCGAGTTCCGACTCCCTATTAGCTTGTCAATCTGATAACCTTTTTCTTTGGTGTTCGCTGGTTAGCGATTGTTGCTTGTTTGGAGTCGGATATAAGTCCATTTATTGGCATTCTGTTTCCTTGTTTGTGGTCTTGTTTGGAGTCGGATGTAAGCCCATGTATTGGCATTCTGTTTCCCGTTTGTTTGTTCGGAGTCGGATGTAAGTCCATCTATTGGCATTCCGTTTCCTTGGTGTGTTTGTTTCGACGTCTTAGCGTCTCTGTTTAGCATTTTGTTTCGGTGTGCGTTAGCCGAGCTACGAGTGCTCTGATTCTTTCTCTGGATAGAGAAGATACGTAGGCATAGGATGCGATATCCTAGCGAGCATGTTTCCCATTTCCCCAAACTACGTTGACTCTGATGTTTGTTTCTGACAAACTACGTAGGCCCAGGATGCGACATCCTTCCGAGTCCCCTTCCTCCATCTTCTTTCCCCTGTACTATTATTCCAGTGTGTGTGCATTTTCTTTGAGCAGTTTGTTAGCAACCTTTTTCTATTCTTTTGAGCGTGGATCCCGTCGAGTACGACGGACGTGAGGGGTGCTAATACCTTCCCCTTGCGTAACCGACTCCGGTACCTTGCAATCTCTGGTCGTAAGACCGTTCCTTTCCCTTTTCTTAGGTTAGTCTTGCGCTCCCTTTCCGTCATAGGATGAATAGCGTCGGTGGCGGCTCTGTAAACTGTGTTTTTTTTCCGTCGATTGTTTTTCGCGTTGCGACAATCACCTAGAAAGATGAATGAATTTGATCAAGGATGAGTCATCCCTTGATCAATTGGGATTGGTTGTTGGATTTTTACCCCCTCCCTTTCATCTTCATCCTTTTCTTTCCCTTAATGGTCAATGAGTTAAAGTCTTGAAGTTGGTCTTGACAAATAGGAGTTTAATCTTCTTTGATCCAAACCAAACTCAACTTGATCCATGATCAAGTGAGTTATTTTGTGTCAAAGATAGGTTACTTCTTGGTCAAGCAAATAACCAAAAAGTCAATACGAGGCCCTTCCCCTTTTGTTTGGCATGTCAAGTTTATGGAGCTTGGCTTACTAGTCATGATCTCTAACTTGTATTCTTTGCCTATATTCTTATCGACCGACCTCAGATAGGTGTGGCTACTATATTAGTCCACTTACAATTGCTTAACATAGCACTACATTGTCTTATGACAAACTAACATAACTCTACTAACTACTAAGTTTAATTTGAGCTTTTAAATTCTTGTCATTTACTTTAATGTTATTTATTTCTTGCTCATTATTCATCTTGATTTTCATTTTGCTCACTTGAGCACATATTTTATGTTTATGTCATTTTTCTTTTGCTCATTTGAGCCCATTATTATATATAAATATATTGCTATTTTGTTGTTTTTGTGTTTGTTTTGATGTGAACCAAAATGCAAAAGGAGAAAGGACTTAGAATTAGGACTCACCCATGCTTAAAGGAGTTCAAGAGCAACTAGGCCTCATGCCTTTAGAATGCAAAATATGTTGAAGAGCAACTAGGCCTCATGCCTTTAGAATGCTAAAATTCAAAGTTGACCTCAAAAGACGTCTCCTCAAACTTATTATTTGTCCATTCCCTTTATTATGTTGTGAGCTTTTTGATGGGTGCTTTTGTGTGATAGGAACCTCATCTTAAGATTGTGAAAAGAGGATCATTGTCATGAGTAGCCAAGTTAAGAGCCAAGCCAAATGGAGATCCTAGGAGCTTGAATTCAAATTATTGAGTGCTTGTTTGTGTGCTAAATCCAAAGGAAAGGAGCATCTTGATTCATCTCTATGACTCCAAAAAAAGGAACTCCAAGGGTTACCTCTCCCCTCTTATCTTCGTTTGCTTTAGGAATAGCCCTTCTCTCTTCTCCCCACTCTAACCAAGCCAAAAATCATTTTTTCAAAACTTTGACTTTATTTAAAATTAGAAACCTAGGCCTTAGGCCTTTGACTTTTTCAAAACCATTTTCATAAATACTCATTGTAAAAAAAAACTTTAATCCAACTTTGACCTTATTTTGTAAATCAATTTAACTTGTAAACATAACCCATTTCAAATTATTTTGTGGTTCCAATGGCCACTTGTTTCACTCTTTTCAAAAACATTAGTCATAGGTTTGACTTATCATAGCGGATGATGTAAATCTCACCTCATCCTTAGTGTTGGATTATAAGCCTTCCATGCTTATTGTAGGGTTAACCCCTCACTAGCATGTTGAAGCCTTCCTCACATGGTGGATTGTTGGTTTAGGTTGAGTTTTCTCCCTTTCATAAAAAAAGACCTTAAGGCTTTTGATTAAAATCAATTCACCAATCTTTGAAATTTTTACCACGAACTACGAGGTTTTGATCCTCCTTTGTGATGGTACGTAGGCAATGGGTTCATCCATTCAAACAACAAAATTTGTAAATATAATCTATTCTCTTCTCATCCCTCCAGCCTTTTGCATAAATCTTTTCAGAAATACCAACCTACAACACATATTTGCAAAAAAGGTTCCCTTAGAGTACTAAGGATGTGTTGGGTGCGTAAAACCTTCCCATTTCATAACCAACCCCCTTACCTAGATCTCTGACATTTTTATTAGTTTTTGATTTGAAAAACTTCTTACTTGGATTTTGTTCTCTTATTAGCCTTTCCTTTGGACAAATAAAAGTGCGGTGGCGACTCGAATTGTATGTTGACTTTTGGTTTAGTCAATAAGCCTAAAGGTAACGAAAACCCCGATACAGTGATGAATATTTTTCTTGATGTTGTTGTTTTTATGAACATGTGCTTGATATGTTCTTCATGATTGTTGTGATTACATGATTTGTTGTGGTTATGTTTATGAACTTGAAATTCTTGTGGTTATGAACTTGGAATTCTTGTTATACATGTGTATATGAGCATGTAGTGAGATGAGTGTGTTGGAAGATGGAGTGGGTGTTTGTTGGAAATGGATTGACAGAGGAAAAATGGTGTATGTGAAGTCAAAATGTGGAATTGTGGGAGGACCAATTGATTGGTCCCTGCAACCAATCGATTGCACAACCCTTTGTTTTGCATAAAAATGTAATTTTAATAGGACCAATTGATTGACAGTGTATTGTAATCAATTGCATAAACTTTCTGTTTATGAACAATGGAAAATTTTAGTGAGCCAATCGATTGAAACTTAGGATCAATCGATTGATCCTTAACAAACCTTGAAAAACAGAAATGTGAGAGGAACCAATCGATTGGGCCTCCCCAACCAATTGATTGACTTATGTTAAAAACTTCAAAAATCCATTTCTCAAGTGTTTCTAAATGCATTCTTCCAACCATTAATCATTTGTGATGCTATGCTTATGTTGAATACATGTTAATGGTGAAAATTACATAATGAATATAGTAAGTTAACCTAGGATTGGTATTAGGTCATGTGTGAGGTTTATAACTTAGATAACATTAAATGACGGTATTCATTCGTACGACACTTATGTGGAGGTCGTGGACGAATTGTTGTCATGATTGAGAATGAGACGCATTGTATGGAACATGCCATGTTATTGTTTGTGAATTGTGGTGAATAAAGTCACGTGTGATTGATGGATTTTGTTATGGTTCGTGGAACCGATGATTTGTGGAACTCATCATGTATTCAGAATGGGTGTTTTCTTTGATGGTGCACATCTCTTTTTGGTATGCTTAGATGAGTAAGCATTGGGATGTGAGACCGATGATTCGAGCCTCAATTAGGTTTGAGCCCCAACCACGGCGGACGTGAGGGAAAGGTGGACACCTAAATGAGTTAGACGCCCGTACAATGAAAGATACCCTAAGTTGATTAGAGGCCCATACGGGTGACGGTCGCTTGAACTAGGGATTAAGCCTCATAGAGGACCTGATATCCACCGCAAAAGTCGAATCATACGAGCATGCATGAACCGGGCCTGGCTTAGATGTAAGTCCGTTCGGGAATTGATGTGTCGTGATCTGAATAATGATCGTGGTTGAGTTATGAGAACTTAGGTGCATGTTGCCATACATTACGAGTTAGTTTCCCCATCACTTAAGTCTTTGTTCCCTTGTTGAATTGAGTTTAATATGAGTTGAATATTGATTAGGAAACCTTATAGAGCCGAGTGGACCAATAAGATAGGGAACCCACTGAGATTATTATCTCACCCCATGTTGTTGATTATTTTTTAGGTGGTTCTGAGCAGGTGAATGGTAAGAATAAGATAGAGTGATGTCTTGCTTACCTGACGACTGGATGGCTTTTTCCGCTGTGTGGATATTTTTTGGATCATTGTTTAATGATCTAGCTCCTAGTAGTTTTATTTTGGTCACTTTTGTGTACATTTTGTGCCATGTTATGTTTCTTTTGGGCATGTATGCATATGTACACTATGCTGCTAGGAGCTTATGTATTTCAGTACCAGTTTTACACTATGTATAATATGTATTCTAGAAATATATTATATATGGGTGTTACAGTTGGTATCAGAGCAGGTCGTATCCTCGACCTAGCCATTAAATATTATAAGTATTTCTTTCTGCCTCATATGTGGGTTGTCATCATTGTCCATGGTGTTATACTCATAGTATTGAGCCTGATCAACTTAATCCTATTTGTATGACGTTAGGGATCATGGCTGGCAGACACAGAGGTCGCGGTAGACCCAGAACTCATAATTCAGACCCTGAACCGCCAAGTGGTAGTGAAGGTTTTCAATGGCCTCAATTTGTGCAACCGATGTAGCAACCATAGAACCAATTCATGCAGCAGAGGATGCAATAGTTGCATGGTGGTAAACAACCTCAAATGACTCCACAAGAAGTTGCGGGTGGGGATTTATGGCGTTTCTTTCACATGAATCCTCCTGAGTTTCGTGGTGGATTAAATCCTGTGGAGGCTTATGGGGGACACCCAACATAGAAAGAGCGTTCCCTGCCTGTGTAGGGGTGCTAAGACAATGTAGTGTGACTGAGAATAATTTGAAAAAGGTTCAAGAAGAGATTGATCAGTATGGAGTTGGCCAGATGAACCAGGGAGGACCAAGTCATCAGTTTAGGCCTAGACCTCGACCCTTCAAATGAAGACGAGTGCAACCTGCAAAACCTAACCATCCTCTGCAATGTCAATTGTATAAGAAGTTCCATTTCAGAAGATGTACAACTGGTGTAATTAGGTGTTTTAAGTGTCAAGGAGAAGGTCACATGGTTAGAGAGTGTCCACAAAATAAGCTTTAGATGCAGGGGAAAAGCATCGGTCGAATTATCCTTGTTTTGTATTGTTTGATTATGGGGTGTGTAAGACCCCAATTTTGGGCCCTAAGATCCCTCATGGCCCATATCATTCATATCATAACCTCAAAGGATCATTGCATGCCTTTGTCCCCTCCTAGTGGGTAGATTGCCTTGTAGGTTTGTTTCTTGATCACCAAGCATACTTTGCATTTGTATATCTTTGCTTTCATATGTTTATCATTCAAAAAGTACAAAAATATTGTCTGTTTAACCTTGTTGCTTGCAGTTGAAGCAATCATCAGCAATTAGGTCAAAGTCAGTCATTGATCAGTCAAAGCAATGGATGATGGCCATTCTTGTGGAATTTGGGCATCATGATCAATAATCAAGAGTTCATACAACTTGAGACATCATTTGAAGTTAAGGTCTCAAGGAATTAGGGTTTGGAATTCATCAGAAGTGCATCAATCAGTCCAAAACCCTAGGAAAGTCAAACTTGGTCAACTGTTGATTTAATCAAGGATTTGATGGATAGAATTGATCTGAAAGAGTTCATTCATGCTTGTATAAGCCTCATATATCATGTTCAACCTCATCATGGAAGAAAATCAAGTCAAACAGAAAATTTTCCAGAAGTAGAAAGTGGACCTGTAATTTCAACTGCCAAAAATGGAAACTTCTTGATCTTAAACTTACATCATGATACAAGCTTCAAATGAATTTTTGGCCAACATGAAAGTTGAAGATCTTGTCTTCCCATTTTCAAAAAGTCCAAGAACTCTCAAATCCCATGTGTGGTTGTCAAGATATGATCAAATCATTTTCATCAATTTGTGAACTTCAAAGGGCCATATCTCCCAAACCATAAGGCCAAATTTGGTGGGGTTTTTTCCTACAAACCACATTTTTCATCCTCTTTCCAAAAATATAAATTTCATAACCTAAAACCTTGCCAATCAAAATGGCATTTTTGGACCTTTTGCATTTAAATTCAAAGTTTGACCAAACTTTGACTTTTTGAGTTTTTGACTTTTTCTTGATTTGGTCAATTGGGAAAGGTTCCATACATTATTTGTAATTTGCTCAAAGTCCAAAACCATCATCACATCACCATTTTACCACCATTTTGAACCATAGTACAATCTTGGCAATTTTAGCAATTGGTTGGAAAAGAGCAAAAACAAGTACAAGCATTCCTTTAGCAGACCAAAGACAGCATTTGTGCTGGCCATTTGCAGCATGCTCAGGCCCAATTCGCAGCAGCACACACACCCCCCATTTCCACTTATATACAAACTTGGCAAAATGCATTTTTGATTCATTGAAGCAAAGCCAGTACAGCCTTTTCATGTACAACCAAAGCAGCATTTTACATAAGTCTGTACAGCCTGTCCAAGCCCATAATCGAGCAGCTCATACACCTCCTCATTCACTTGTTCCACAATTAGCAAAATGTGCATTTGGTTGTTTTAACATAAGTAGGATTAAGCATCTCTTAAACCAACTCTAAACAGCCACATATAAGGGCATTTTCCTGACATTTCAACCCTAGTTTTCAGAGCCTACACACAGAAATTCCTGACTTCATTCCTTCTTGCATTTTGGCATTTTCGAGATTCCTGCACAAACCACCAAAAAATCCTGAACAACCTTCATTGTTCCTTGACCTAGACAATATCTTGAAGCATTTTCCAAGCACAACTCATCACCTGCAGCCATTTCTCACTCTGTTTTTTTCATCAAGCTCAACAATGGCAGATGGGTATTTAATTGTTTCCAAGCATCCTTGAGCTAAGGTCATCCAACCATTCATCCTTTCCAAGCGTTTGAAGCATCTGTTTCGAGCTGTAATCACCAAAACAACACTGCACATCAGTTTTCTTCAAAAATAAGTAAGTGATTCGATCTCTTCATTCTATATGCCATGCTATGTTTTAGCTAGTTTGTGTTGTACTGATTCTCATGAACTTCAAATGGTGTGAAATGGTTGAGTATGCTGTGAGAAAATTGAACTTCTTTGTTTATGCTCAAATAAGTTTTGGTTCGATTTGGTTTGTTTAAGCTGACTTCGTGAAATCCATTACCGAAATGTTGATGTAAATGATATGATGATTCTATTGGTGTACTTGGTTGAGTGTTCTGGGCATTTCGAAATTTTCATGTTTGAATAGTGATGAATGAATACTGCTGATGTTAAACCTTACTCTCACCAGAAATTCCACTTGATTTTGTTTGGTGTATTTGCTTAAAATTTGCATGAACCTTTTTGCTTACCATGCTAAGTAGGTTTATGTTGATGTTGGTGATACCATGATGTTTATCCCTGCTGTTTAGCTGTTTTCAAGCTGCCAAGAGAATTTCATGATTATGCTTGTTTATTGTTGGTTAATGATGTTGGATGTTGGTGTTTTTGAGTTAGTGCTCATTTTGACTGATAATGCCATGCTTTGGTTCCTAGTCAAATTTTGTTCTGATGATATGAACCATGCTCTTCTGCTGTTATGATGAATGTTGCTATGCTGTTATCTGCTGTTGTGTTTTTGCTTGGTTTGATTTTAGTTTGATGTTTTTTTTTAAAACATGATGAGCACATGATAATTATGACTGTTGCTGTAGACTGATGAATGAATTAGGCTGCTGCTACAACCTGCCCTGTCCAGTTTTGTGTTCATGACTAATTGTTGCTTTGTTATGGATTGATGTTTGAATAATGATGAATCATGAGCATGAGCCTGATGTTGTTGCTACTGTTATGCTTGAATCATGAATGGGCCCAGAATTTTCCAAGATCCATGTCTTGCTTTGTCATTGGTTGGTGCTACACATGAAAACCTTGCTGCATTTTTCTTGAAATCCCATTTGAATTGTCCTGAAATCCATACTGTTGTATGCTGTCATGTACTGTTGTTTGGTTTGATATGATGCTGATGAACACATGCTGTTGATACCATGCTGTTGTTTGGTCTGCTGTTTGAATGATGAGGGTATCATGCTGCTTGCCTTGCCATTGTGTGTTTTGCTCGAATTTTGGTGTTATAATGATGATGACATGAGGCTTAACCATGCTGCATTTTTGAAACTTTATATCCACATGAAATGTATTTGGTTTGTGTTGGTTTGATGTTGCCTCGATGGTTAATGTTTCATTGCTTTGCTGCTTTTTTTGAATTTTTGTCTGAACTTGTTTGGTGTTGATTAGAATGAACCATTGAATGTTAATACCCCTGCTGCTGCGTGTGAATCATAAATGCTGTTAGAATTTGTTGTGCTGCTGTTGTGTATGGTTTGTGGCTGTTGTGTATGGTTTGTGCTGTTGGATGTTACATGATGCAGTACCAATGCCATGTTTTTGTCTGATTTGGCTCGAAGCTTGATTTATGGTGATAAACATACATGCTGCTGTTGTTGAAACCCTGCTTGCTATAACATGTTGCCCATGTGCTATTGTTGGATTTTATTGTAACTGCTTGATGATGAGTGCACTGTTATTTAAACCAGACATCATGTCCAGAAAATCCAATGTGAAATATGTCATGTGCTGTTGTATGCTGTTGTTCATGTTTTGAGTTATAATGATGATGACATGATGTTAACAATGCTGCTAAAACCATTTTGCTGTCTTAAGCTGACTAGAAAATCCACAGGATTGATATTTGGTCGTGTTGGTTGTGGATGCTTGACATATGTATTGTTACATGTTGCTGTTGACTGCATTTGCCAAATGCTATGCTGCTATATGCGGTTGTTTGTTTTGCTATAGTTTGGCTGAATGAACATGATGATGAATGAATTATACTGCTGTCCAAACTTATGCCCTGTACAGATTTTTTTTTTTTTCTCATGATTTTGTTGGTTTGCTGTTAGTTAATATTGCTTAATGATAACATTTGTTTCCTGGCCATGTTTGATGCCGTTTGTTGGTTGTTGTTCATGAGCATGAGTTTGAAGTTTGCCCTGCTGTTATAAACCCTAGAGCTTGCCAGATTTTTGTTTAAATGTGTATGGTTGTTGCTGTTGGACGTGCGTTGAGTATGGCTGCATCGTCGCCATGTTGACTGCGTGCTATTTTGGAGTTTTGTTTGCTTTGATTTTGCTTGAGAATGCTATTGCCTGGCTGTTAGAAACCTTAGGGTTTATTGCATGAAACCCCCAGAAATTTGGAGCTCACTGGCCGTTGCTGCGTTTGTTACTGTTTCATTGGGGCGGGCCAATCAGAACATTTCCTGGCCGCCCCTGAAACGCAGTCGTTTCACTAAGTGCCACACATATTTACACAATTGCCACGCTGATTTTCCTTGTTGACCATTGTTTCATGTTTGTTTGCTTATGCTTCATCCATTTATCACTCAACTTCCACAATTCATTTCTCATTCAATTTTCACTCAAAAATTACGAAATTTTTTGCATGATGATCACAAATGTGTCAAGAATTTTGTGGTGAATTTTAATTAATTTTTCATGATCTGGATTTTAAATGATAAATGATGTTCCAACATGTGTGCCAAAATGATACATCTTACCATTTCAATTGTGAAATTCTCATGTTGTATCCTTTGAGTTTGAAATTTTCTGTGGTGAAACTAGACACATTGACCTTCATTTCCATATAAAGTTTGTGCATTTATCATTTGTGGATTGATAGTTATGTTTTTTTTGAAGTTGTGTGTTGCATTTGGTGTCATACCATGATCATGCATTTTCACAATTTTTGTTCACACACTTCCCTACATCCAAATGACCCTAAATTTGCATGAATGATCCTTTACATGTCTAGTTGATGTATGAATTTTCTTGGAATTAATCTTGCTGTTTTCCATTTGATTGAGAATTTTCTTCCATACTTAGTCATTTGTTGACTTTTTGTGCTATGCCTTGCCAAATCTTTTATGAAATTCTCAAATCTTATTGTATGACCATGAAATTTCATATGTGATAACTAGACATCTCAAGCTTTGCATTGGTGTTAATCTCATTCATTTCTCTTCTGTTTTCAAATTGATATGATTTTTTGAAGTTGACCCATGCTTGTTGATTTTCACCATGCTTACTTGAATTTGATTTGACTTCATGAATTTCATTGACTACCTTCCTCTCATCCAAATGCTTTGAAATTTTGCATGTATACCATGTTAGATGTTAGGATGGAGTGTGATTTATTTCATGATTTTTGAAAATGTTTGAGTTGACTTTTGATTGAAGTCTTTGCTGTTGACTTTTGTATGCTTCTCTTGCCATGCTTTGCATCCTTTTGTGTATGAAATGACATTGATGCATGATATGATTTTGAATCCAATTGTGTTTGCTTCTTACATGATTGAATTTAACTTTGATTGAACATTGCTTGCTGCCTTGACTTTTTCTTTCATCTTTGACCCTAGGCTAGTCCTAGTGGTCTTCTGAGCTTACAATTGAGCTGTTGTTTCAGGTTGAGCACCCATGCTTTAAGGATCACTCAAATGTGATTGAATTTGATTGTTTGCCACATGCTAACCCTTGTTTTGTAGGTGACTCATACTTGAGTCTTTGTGCCTTGCACAATTGGTCCCACTGTGTGACTATTGGTTCATTTCCTTTTGGTTTTGACTGTTGACTTGTTTGCTAATGAGTTTGACTTTTGCAGGTACTTTAGTTGCCTAAGTTCTTTGAACTTGATTGCTTGCTTTGCTATTTAGCATTTGCTTTGAGGTATAATTACTTCTTCTTCATGTAGTCTGGAGACCCGGTCTGTTATTTGGCCGGGCAAACTGTCTGAAGTCCTCCTTAAGAGGCAATGCCTGTGTGTGTTTAATTTTGTCCTAAGTAGGAAAAGTCCTTCAAGTAAGGCAATTGGTGGAAGGTAGGGATAAGCAATCTATCCCCCACTATTCAGTGTGTCCTCTCTTTGCTCCCATTACATGGCTGAAGCAATGAGATAAATACCCAAGATCTAATCGAGTCAATAATGTGGAGAGAGTTCCTACTTTCTGAACTCCCACACTTTCTTTTATGCTCTCCCTGATCAGGGATAGAAGCAATGAGGCACACCCCTCATCTCCTTTTCATCTGCTTCACCTGAGCCCCTCAATGGCCAGGTTAAGAGCGACCCTTACCCATTACAGTGGACTTTCAAAGTCAAACCCTCTTGTGTGAGCCCCCATTGTTTGGCTATAGAGTGTGTTGTTTGATATTCATTGATTGATTGATTGCTTCATGTGCACTTGTTTGCCTGTATGCTATGCATTTATCATCATCATCAATTGCCATTAATGCATGATCGTCTCATTTGCTTTTTGTGATGCTATCATTGTTGTTTGCCCATGGAGGACAATTGTAAGTCCATTGCTTTGGCATTTGCTCCTGTGATATGGAAGGATAGAGTGTAAGACCTCATTGGTCACTCATATCTTCTGTTGCTTTGTTTGTATGTGAGGATACAGTTATAAGTCCCTGTAAGTTGGCATCTGTTATCCTGTGATCATAATTTGATCTGTTTGATGTTGTATGTGAGGATACAGTTATAAGTCCCTGTAAGTTGGCATCTGTTATCCTGTGATCATAATTTGATCTGTTTGATGTTGTATGTGAGGATACAGTTATAAGTCCCTGTAAGTTGGCATCTGTTATCCTGTGATCATAATTTGATCTGTTTGATGTTGTATGTGAGGTTGCAGTTATAAGTCCCTGTAAGTTGGCATCTGCTTTCCTGTGATCATAGTTTGTTCATCTGTTTGTATGTGAGGTTGCAGTTATAAGTCCCTGTAAGTTGGCATTTGCATACCTGTGATCATATTGTCGCATTGTTCTTGTATGTGAGGATCCATTGTAAGTCCCTGTAACGTGGCATTGGATTTCCTAGGACCATACTGTGGAGTTAACCTAAGTCCAGACAGATTGGCAGTTAACTTCCGTTTCTCGTCTTTGCTTTTCTTTTGAGGAGATTAGTGTAAGTCCATTGAGTGGCTTCTGATATCCTGTTTCTGTTTTAGGAGACTGGTGTAAATCCATCTATTGGTATCCGGTATCCGCTTTTTATTTCTTTGCCTGTGGAGATTAGTGTAAGACCATTGAGTGGCTTCTGATATCCCGTTTTGTTTTAGGAGATCGGTATAAGACCATTGATTGGCATCCGATATCCGCTTTTGCTTGCTTTGTTTGTTTGTTATTATTAATTGCCATTCCAAAGGACACACTTGAATCATCTGCTATATGATTTCAAGAAGTGAACCTTCTAAGAAGTTTTACTATCCATCTTCATCCATTCATCATTCATTATGTCCTAATCCTTTTCATACTTTGATTTCAAATTTGACATAAGTGTTGTGCAAACATCTTCATGTTTTCTAACTAAAAACCTGGACTCAAGTCCTTGACCTTTTTTCAAACTCCATTTCATAATACTTATTTGAATTGATCTTAATCATACTTTGACTCCATTTTCATAATCATAATCAGTAACCTCACTCATTCACTTGTTTTGGCTTTGTCCATTAATCTTTTCATACATGAGCTATAGGTTTGATTTATCTTAGTGGTTGATGTTAATCTCACCTTCTGTCTTTAGTGATTGAATTGTAAGTCTTCCTCGCCTATTATAGGGTTAACCCCTCCCTGGCAAGTTGAAGCTGTTCTCACATGGTGGACGTTGTTGTTTGTATAAGGTTGAGTTTTCTCCCGTGGATAACGTAAGACCTAGGGTTTTGTGTTAAAATTGAACCTAACCCCTTTTGGAAATCTTTTAGCCGAACTACGGCGTTCTGATCCTTACCTTTGATGGAAGGTACGTAGGCAACGGGTTCATCCGTTCGAACCCAATAACCCAATAATAATAAAAATGTATATTCTTTTCTCACCATCCCAATCATGTTTGCACAATATTTTTTGTCATAACAAATAACAATATTTTACAACAAGTGTGAAAAGGGCTCCCTAGGAGTACCTAGGACGTAGTGGGTGCCTAACACCTTCCCATTGCGTAATTTACCCCTTACCCAGAATCTCTGATCTTTTTATTAGTTTTCTACGTGTAAAACTTCTTAGGCTTTTGTTCGCTTTTTAGCCAATCCTTTGGATAAATAAAAGTGCGGTGGCGACTCGAAAATTTCAATGTATCTCTTAGCTTATGATTTAATCGATAGATCATATAGCGACGAATACACCGCTACAGAAAAGTGGCGACTCTGCTGGGGAGATCTCACCAGAATCCCTGGTGGTATTGCCTACTTTTCACCCTTGTTGTGCTATATTATTATTGCTTATCTGACATATTTTTATACAATTTGGGATAACTGTATTGATTGTAATGTGTGAATTGCTTGATATACATTTGCTGTTTGCTTTGGTGATCTGTGAGATGAGTTCTGTACCCGAACTCGAGTGCTCTCTAGGATAGGAGAATGGCATAGTCTTGTCGACTGGTGTGGAGTAGTCCTTAGCCAGTTGACTTGCGAGTCCATTCACTTGGTGGAGGTCATGTTGAACTAATAATGTCACACAAGTTATTTGTGGTTAGACATTATTCTTTCAATCATGTTCCGCAGAAGCCAAGGACCTTAGTTTACCAACCCATCTTGGCCTATTTTTAGGACCGTAGTGCGAAGGTCGTTCAGATGTCAGTTCTGATACGATTGTTACGCGATACTACACTCATGAGAGTTTCTCTTGAGAATATTCTTGGAATACGAGTATTCGTTCCTCCGATAATATTCGAAAGATGGAACGATGACTATGGGAACCTCTGATAGAACATGTCTGGCAGGTTTAAACCCTAGTACACTCCCTTTGGGTGGTTCTTAACCGAGACTCCATGCTCGTGACTCTCAACAAACCCATGATTCGTGGTTGAGTCGTTCAAGCATTGTTAATATCAATGGATCCCGGATCAGGTGTAAAACCTAAAATCCACCAAAGCGGCTGGTTGATATTAAGAATGTCTGAACCGGTTCATGTACCGTTAATATCAATGGAACTTGGGTGTTGATAAGGTGAAAACCTAAATCCACCAAAATGGATGATTGATATTAGGGATACATAGAGCTTTCCCACGACCTTTGTTTGGTGTGCTTTGTTTGATCCTTGAGTGTGTTTGTTGCATTCATGCATTCACGCATTCATCCGCATTCATGTCATCAAAAGAGAAAATTTCCAAGGAACTTAAAGGGTTATTTGCAAATTTTCAGACATGGAAAGACCAAAAAGGCATACAAAGAAGTACAGCTTTAAGCAGCCTGATGTAAAAGAGTTAAGGAATCTGACATCGTATGTATTAGATCCCTTGGGTTTCAAGGCTCGATATGGGAAGCTTCTGCCGCTGCTGACTACTCAAGTGGATGAGGGATTGATGAGCACTCTTGCTCAGTTCTATGATCCGCTCTATCATTGCTTCTTATTTCCGGACTTCCAGTTGTTGCCGACTTTGGAAGAATACTCTCACCTTATTGGGATTCCTATTCTGGATCAAGTGCCGTTCAGTGGCCTAGAGAGTATTCCATCTGCTCGAGAGATTTCCAGCTTGTTGCATATAGATGAAGATCTGATTAGAGCTAATCTGACTATCAAAGGCGGAATTCAGGGTTTTCCTTCCGAGTTCCTCATTGCACAAGCTACCTTTTATGGGAAGGCCATGAGTGAGGATGCCTTTGAGGCTTTATTCGTATTGCTCATCTATGGATTGGTGTTGTTTCCCAACTTCGACAAGTTCGTCGACATGAATGCCATTAGGATCTTTTCAGTTCTTAATCCAGTTCCGACCTTGTTGGGTGATGCGTATGTCTCCTTGCACCTAAGGAATATGAAGAATGGAGGAGTCATTGTCTGCTGTTTACCCCTGCTGTACAAGTGGTTTATTTCGCACTTGCCGCAGACAGTTGCTTTCAAGGAGAACAAGGGATGTCTACGGTGGTCTCAGAGACTCATGTCTCTCACCAATGATGATATCACTTGGTATGATCGCGTGTATGATACCGTTCAGATCATTAATTCTTGTGGGGAATTCCCCAATGTGCCTCTTCTTGGTACATGTGGTGGGATTACCTACCATCCTACGCTTGCACGTCGTCAGCTTGGGTTCCCCCTAAAGGATAAACCCCATAACATTCTGTTAGAAGGTGTGTTCTTTCAGGAGGGTAAAGATCCCCAAGGCCTGAAAGCCAGATTTGTCCGCGCTTGGCGCAATATTCGCATAAAGAGTAGGAATGAATTGGGTCCAAAGAACTGCATTGCTTTGGAGCCCTATACCTCTTGGGTCAGACAGAGGGCTGCTACCTATCTGATGCCATACGATCATCCAAGACCTACACTGTTGGATGTGGCTGGGCCTTCAACCCTCCCTACCCAACGTGTAGAGGAGTTGAGAGAAGAAGACCTTTCGCGTGCCTGGATCCGCGAGAGAGAGGAATTGCTGCAGCAGCTCAAGGAGAAAGATGATATGATTGAATTTCTCGAGCACCGAGTGATCGATGATCCGAACGACACTTGGACTTCTCTGCTTCCTCAGTCTTCCAAATTCTGGAAAAGGAAGTATGATCAACTTGCAAAGGAGAAAGCTGATATGGAGGCTGCCTATGAGAGAGAGATCAAGAAGTTGTGCACTTCTCGTCTTCCAGCCTCCCGAGCTAATAGGGATCCATAGGATGTTATTTACCTTTTCTCTTTGTAATGAACTAAAAGAATGCTGTACTTCTTTGTCTTAATATTTTGAATGAAATATTTTCCATGAAAATCAAAATGTTTAATATCCAAAATATTGCAAATAAATACCCTAAGGGTTCCTTGAAAACAAAGCATTTGCACAAACATTTCATGCATCATTCCTACATAAACAGGTACCCGTTTTTCTGGTCTTCCGGTTCTAACCCTCTGCTCTTCATTTATTTTGAAGACAAGCTGACTCACCGGTATTATACGCGAGTCAACTCTGCAAGGATTATGGAGCAGTTGGAACAAGAGAACCAGAGTTTGAGGGATGAAGTCGCCAGACTTGGCGCTCTGATGGAGCAACTTCTTGCTGCCCAGAATCAGCCTGCTCCTCAACAGCCAGCAACTCCCGTTCAGCGGACGGTTATATCTGAGATAACTACTTCAGCCGTGCCTGTTAGTGCCCATCAGCCTAACGCCATGCCTCCCGGTTTTCCTTGGGGGATGCCTCCTGGCTTTATGCCTGATCTGCCAGCTCCTACATTTGCTCAAATGCCGGCATCTAGCCCGGTCCCTATTCCTGTTCCTCCTGTCGTGCATACCATTCCGAGGGTAGACGACACCATTTATCACTCTGAAGCGTCTGAGGGCTCAGATGTTCACGAGAAAATGGATGCTATGAACGATCAATTCCTTGAGCTGAGAAAGGAATTGAGAACTCTCCGTGGCAAAGATCTCTTCGGCAAGTCAGCAGCCGAACTTTGTCTAGTTCCCGGCGTTAAAATACCAGTTAAATTCAAGGTCCCAGACTTTGAAAAATATAAAGGGAACACTTGTCCTTTGGCACACTTAGTCATGTATGCCAGAAAAATGTCCACGCAAACAGACAACGATCAACTCTTGATCCACTATTTCCAAGACAGTTTGTCTGGTGCTGCTCTACGTTGGTACATGAGTCTGGACAGTGCCAACATCCGCTCTTTCAATGATCTTGGCGAAGCTTTCGTCAAGCAATATAAATACAATGTTGACATGGCGCCTGACAGAGATCAACTCAGGTCTATGTCACAAAAGGACAAAGAATCGTTCAAGGAGTACGCCCAGAGATGGCGTGAGCTGGCAGCTCAGATTACTCCACCATTAGAAGAGAAAGAGATGACCAAGATCTTTCTGAAAACTCTTGGGTCATTTTATTATGAGAGAATGGTGGCCAGCGCTCCCTCTGATTTCACTGAGATGGTGAACATGGGGATGCGTCTTGAAGAAGGCGTCCGCGAAGGACGATTAGCTAAAGATGATGGTTCTTCCTCTAAGCGATATGGAGCGTTTAAGAGGAAAGAAGGTGAAGCGCATGCCGTGCAATCTCAGCCGAAGCAAAGAAGACCCTCTGTTCAGAGGAAGCCTGCACATCGTGCCGGACACCAGCATCAGGTGGCTAGTGTGGCACCTGTATTCAAAGATAATGCTCAACAGTATCAGCATCAGCAGCAATATCCACAACCGCAATATCAACAGCAACAGCAACGTCCACAGCAACAGGCTTACCAGCCTCGTGGAAGTACAACCAATCATGCTAACATGAACTATGATAGGAAGAAGGTCAGCTTCGACCCTATTCCGATGACATATACAGAGCTTTATCCCTCCTTGTTGGAGAGGAAATTGGTTTCTCCCAGGGATCCTCCTGCTATTCCTGCCAACCCGAATGGTGGTACAAACCAGACCAGCATTGCGTCTACCATTCCGGTGCTCCGGGTCATAACGTTGAGAACTGTTTCCCGCTGAAGAATAAGGTTCAAGACCTTATGAGAAGTGGAATTCTGAGTTTTGAAGACTCCAACCCAAATGTCACCAGGAACCCATTGCCTTCGCATGGGAAATCTGTCAATATGATCCAGGAAGACCTTGGGGAATACAAGGTGAAGTACATCAGTCATATCCGGCAGTCATTGGTTGGATTACATAAGATGCTGTGTCAGCACAGCTATTTGAAGCATAACCATGACCAGTGCCGCGTCTGTTCTACTAACCGCTTGGGTTGTGATCAGGTCCGCCGTGAGCTGCAGATGATGTTGAATGAAGGTACCATTGAGATTCTCCAGAATCGCAATGTTGATGTTGTTGAGCCCGAAGTGAGTGTCATCTCCCCGGTGTTCAAGCTGCCGGAGCCCGTTGTTATTCGGTACAATAGCAACAAGCCTAAGGCTTCACCTTCTTTGGTTATTAAACCAGCTGGCCCTGTGCCATATACATCTGATAGAGCTATACCTTTCAGATATAGCCCTGTTGCTGTTCAAGATGGAGTAGAGGTTCCCTTGCCTTCCACTTCCGTGACCACTATCGCTGATGTTAGTAGATTGACCCGCAGTGGTCGTGTCTTTTCTGCGCCTGCTAAGGCTGTTGCTTCTGAATCTGTTGAGCGTCCTGTGGGGACTGCTGTGAATGTTCAGAATCCGGCACTTGCTGTTGCCCAGCCGTCCTCCTCTGTACAAAAGACTCCTGTTTCTTCAGGTGGCCCGAGTGGCACTGTTGATGAAGAATCTGATGAGATGCTGAGGCTCATCAGAAAGAGTGAGTACAATATTGTAGACCAGCTTCTACACACGCCCTCCAAGATTTCTATTCTTTCTCTTTTGCTGAATTCAGAGCCTCATCGGGAATCTCTTCAGAAAGTCTTGGACCTGGCATACGTTGATCACGACGTCACCTTGGAACAATTTGATAGCATTGTTGCAAACATTACCGCTTGCAACACTCTGAGCTTTTGTGACGCTGATCTCCCTGAGGAGGGAAGAGACCACAACATGGCTTTACACATATCAATGAATTGCAAATCTGATGCAATGTCCAATGTACTGGTGGACACTGGATCGTCCCTTAATGTATTGCCAAAATCCACACTCTCCAGATTGTCATATCAAGGTCCTCCTATGAGGCAGAGTGGGGTTGTTGTTAAAGCATTTGATGGGTCGCGCAAGACCGTGATTGGGGAAGTTGACCTCCCAATCAAAATTGGACCAAGTGATTTCCAGATCACTTTTCAAGTAATGGATATTCACCCATCATACAGCTGTCTCTTAGGCAGACCATGGATTCACGAAGTTGGCGCCGTGACATCCACCCTACACCAAAAGCTGAAGTTTGTCAAAAACAAGAAATTGGTTGTAGTAGGGGGAGAAAAGGCTCTCCTGGTCAGTAATCTGTCTTCCTTCTCGTACATTGATGCTGAGGATGAAGTTGGAACTCAGTTCCAAGCTTTATCTATTGATAAACCAATCGAGAAGAAGTCTCCTTCATTCACTTCCTACCGTGATGCTAAACTGGCCATTGAATGTGGTGCAGTTGCTGGATTAGGGAAAGTGCTTGAACTTGAGGATAATCGATCCAGGGCTGGCATTGGCTATGGTTCTGGGGCATTCAATGAGCAAGGTCTGTTCACCAGTGGAGGATTCATCCATGCTGATCAACCTGCAGAAGAGGAAGCTGCTGCTATCTTTGAAGAAGATGCAGAAGACTTGAACAGTTTCATCATTCCTGGTGGTGTCTGCCACAATTGGGTCGCTGTGGATGTTCCTACGGTCATCCCTAAATCAGCATGATTTGTTCACTTTGTTTGAAACCCTTCTCCCATGCCAAAAGGAGAAGTGATGACATTGTTGGCAGCATTTTAATACAATGATGTTTTCATTCAATTAATGCATTGTCAAACGTTTGTTTTTCCATTTGTTTTCACTTTTTGCTTTTTGCATGAAATCAGTGATCACAAAAAACCCTGAAAAACAAAAACAGCTTTTTCATCTGCATAAATGATTTGCTTGTTTAAATGTCAAAAGCTTTTCATTATCCAGAATCATTATGCAGGGATTTCTAAACCCATTGAACATAATGATCCAACGCCATCTCCCAATCTTGAAGTCCTTGTATCTGAGGCAGAGGAAGATGATGTTGAAGGGGATTCCTGACGAGATTACCTGCCTTCTTGAGCACCAAAGAAGCTCATTCAGCTGTATCATGAGAATCATACAAAGCTTCAGTCAAACTGGGGATTAAAAAAAAAAAAAAAAAAAAAAAAAAAAAAAAAAAAAAAAAAAAAAAAAAAAAAAAAAAAAGAAGAAAAAAAAAAAAGAGGGTGAAAAGAAGAATTTTCAAGATTTTTCCGAGGAGAAAAAAGAAAGATTATACCCTCAAAAGTCCCTAGTTGACTGATGCTGAATGGATTCAGAGTCGTTACGACCAACTGAATTTGATTGAAGAGAAGAGATTAACTGCCATGTGCCATGGTCAGTTGTATCAGCAAAGAATGAAGAAAGCATTCGACAAGAAGGTCAAGCCTCGCGTGTTCCGAGAAGGTGACCTTGTGCTCAAGAAGGTTTTGTCTTTCGCGCCCGATTCCAGGGGCAAGTGGACTCCAAACTACGAGGGTCCATATGTTGTTAAGAGAGCCTTTTCAGGCGGTGCTTTGATGCTTACAACAATGGATGGGGAGGATTCCACTCGTCCTGTGAATTCAGATGCAGTTAAGAGATACTTTGCCTAAAAAAAAGTATATGCAAATGAAAAAAAGAATGAAAAAAACAGAATAGCTCGCTAAGTTGAAAACCCGAAAGGGCGGCTTAGGCAAAAATGAGCGTCTCGGTGGAGAACCCGCAAGGGTAATCCAGGCAAAAATTAGAGACTTGGAAAAAAAAGAATATTTGCATCCCGCTAGATTGAGTACCTCACTCTGGGGCAATCTAGGCAAAAATTAGGGATTTTGGCAAGTAACTGCATCCTGACAAGATTTTCTGGTTCATCAGTCGTCATTTCGTCAGAAGATTCTCGATTCGTCGTCAACTGAAGCTTCGGATACATCGAGATTCAAATTGGTAGAGAAAGGATCATTATGTTCAATGTAGCCCTCTTCCAATATATATCACTGATTTCAAATTTGTACAGATCTATGGAGTCTTGCCATTTGCAGACTACCATTCTATCAAATCAATTTGAGCTTTTTATCCAATTATTTGCACTCTTATTTGTTTCAATTCAACAAATGTTTTGCATGTTTTAAATTGATAAAATGTCATTGTTTTAAACAAATCAAATTTTTCAAAATTTTTGTTTTATACAAAGTGAACATTCACAAGATTGAAAGGATACTCAAGAATATCTCAGTGCTCTCCCGAGGGTGGCATGATTCCCAACAGGTAAGACATTCGTTCATATTCCTGGTTTGGCAGTATCTTCTTTCTTCAGACCTTTGTTGGGGTTGTTCCTCAAACAGAGTTGTTGTTGGGGTTGTTCCCCAGTATAGTCGCAAGCAGAGTGTTGTTGAAGACTTTGTTCTCTCCAGCAGCAGTTCCCCTAGCATGGGTGTTTTTCTTGTAGAAGTTTCGGCGGTTGATGGTTTGTCATCTTGGTGCCCCGTCACTTTCTCCAGTGGGTTGTATCCCCAGACTTTATTTGTCTCCTCAGCACAGTCATGAGTATAGCCATTGACTGATACTCCCCTCGGAGTCGTGAGAAGAGCCGTTGTTAATACTCCCACCAGGGTTGCAAGTGGAATTGTTACCTCTTTTCCCTATGCAGGGTGCCAGCAGGATTTGTCTGTTTCCCCAGCATGATCACTTTCTTTTTGAAGACTCGGTAAGTCAGTGGTTTGATACCCGGTACTTTACCCTTCCCCGGCGAAGTCGTCTGCGGAATTGTTGCTATCTCTCCATCAGAGTTATTCTCTCCGGCAGAGCAGGATTTATTTTCCTGAGCAGTTTTGATTTGGGTTGACATCCCAGTGTATTACAACCATCTTTTCCTCAGCTTAGTCTGCAGAATGCTTGTTGTGGCAGTTTTTGCCCGTCGAATACTCCTTCAATCCCCGATATGGTCGGATGATGGCTTTGGCCTCCAGTGAACGGATTAATTTCCTGACTGTTTGTGATCCCCAGTAGAGTGGCTTGTATTGCAGAATCTACTTGTTGTGATCAGTTTGCTGTATATTCTCACCAAGTGGAATGGTTCGTTGCAGGATATATTTGTTTGATCTGTCCTCCCTCAGTGGGTTGTCCCCAAGAGAGTAGCCGACAGTTTTCCTCAGTAGAGTTTGCTTATGCAGTTAGATTCTATTTGGATGATATCATTCTCTCTCAGTGGGTTGGCCCCCAGTGGAGTTGTATGGAGTTGCTTCTACAGCAGTTCGTGCTTATGCACCCCTTTGTTTCTCGGTTGACACTGGGATTCCCTGCAGATATACTTTGGGATTTCTCTTGTTCCCCTACAGATTCGTCTTGGTGGCCGTTTTGCCCGTTGTGACTTTCTGTGCCCTAATTGGTTTTGTTTCCTGATATCTCTGATTCTCTGCTTCTTCAGCAGTACCTGCAGATCTTTGCTTTACAGCATGTAGATCTCCGCAAATTGGCTCTCCAGCTGGTTTTTTTCCCCTGGAAGCATAATACCGGACGTTTGTTCCTGAACCTGTTTGTGTTAGAATTGTCTGTTTTGTCAGCATTCATCAAACATAAATCACGCATACTCATGCATATTCATAAACATTCAGATATTCATGTTGCATTTCTTGCCATATATCTTTTGTTTGTCGTGTCTCCTGCGGCGGGTGATATAGATCTCTTTACAGATCTCCCCAAGCAGATGTTGGGTGTTTAAAATCTCTCCATATAGAGTCAACCCCATAAGCAGAAAAAGTTTGTCCTTTCCTTCTGCAGTTCCCCACTGAGATATATCCTCGTGGATGACGGTTTCTTCTGTTTCCTCCCAACACATATATTGGGATGGATTTTCCTATTTGAGTTATATCCTCATTAGGACGTGTCTTTATTCAGTCTGTCTTTTCGGATTATTCCCGAATTGGCTATTTGTCAGATACCTTGTGTTTCCCAGTGGGTTGTTCCCCAGCGGAATGTTTTTGGGCCTCTGCCTACAAACCAGCAGTTGTAAGTCCTATCTTTCCTGGCCTTCTTAACAGAATTTGTGGTTATACACCTTTTATTCTCCAGCCAGAGTTTTGGTTTTCTACCCGTATACTGGTAGTTGTAAAATCCTATTTTCCTGCTCTTCAGCAGTTTGTGGTTTGTTATAAACCCTGTTTTGGTTTCCCGTGCGGATTTGTGATTTGTTCTATCCCCACGCGGAGTTGTTGGTCTTCTACCCCGTATTCGGTAGATGTAAACCCTAATTTTGTGGTTATCTTCATCCAGTCTTTGATGTTGATTTTCCTTTGCTTGGATAAGTTGCTCAGATTAGCACTTATACCCCCAGCAAGTCTGTTGTGGATAATTGCCGTATGCTAGCAATTTTATCCCCAGTGGGTCTTTTCACCGTATGCTAGTGATTTGTTCCCCGGATCATTGGTTGTTTATCAATGTATCCCCAGCTAGTCTTCTGTCGATAATTGCCGGATGCTTGCAATTTATCCTCAGCAGTTCACCTTTCATTTACCCTTTTGTTGGTAATGTCTGTTGCTCCTTTTGATTGGTTATCATTATATACCTAATTTGGTATCCCGATGCCTTTCTGTTCGGTCGATTTATCCTTTGTTAACCCAGTAACCGGTTGTGGATAATCTTCCATGCGAGTATATTATTCACGGTCTGCCGGTAATGAATAGTATATCTCATGCACTCTTCAGTCGAAGCCTTTTGTGTTTCCCCAGTCGAGTAAGATTCGTTATTTCCCTTTGCGGAGTCGAATATTTTCTTGTTGTCGGATAATTGCCGGATGCTTGCAATTTATCCTTTGAGTTGTCTTTCGTTTACCCGTATGCTTGGTATCGATTGTCTCTCTTTTTGGTTAGTCACCTATTATATACCCAGTAACCGGTATCTCTGGTGTCTTTTCCTTTCGAGTATATTATTCACGGTCTGCCGGTAATGAATAATATATCTCATGCGCTCTTTAGTTGGAATCCTTTGTTGATTTTCCCCAACTGAGCAAGATTCGTATTCTTTGTAGAATCGAATATCCATCCTTTAACCAGTTTGTGTTTTGGATGATGAGTGTTTTGGAAGTGAAAACCAATTCACGTTTTCGGTAGATCACCTATTATATACCCAGTAACCGGTATCTCTGGTGCTTCTTACCATGTGAGTTTATTATCTACGTTCTGACGGTAATAGATAATATATCTCATGCGAGTATCTTATCCACGGTCTGCCGGTAATGGATATTATATCTCATGCGCTCTTTGGGTTTGTGTCCCCATTTGAGTAAGATTCATTTTCCTTGTGGAATTGAATGTCCATCCTATAAACAAGTTTGCTTTCGCTCTCTTCAGGATGATGAGTGTTTTGGAACACACACCAATTCACGTCTTTGGTCGGTCACCTGTTACATACCTACAACCCGGTATCCTTGGTGTTCCTTCCTGAGTTTGTTACCCTTGCCTGGTAATACCTCATTTCTTTGTTGCTTCCCTCAGTGGAGTTTTCTTTTGTTTTTCCTCAGGAGTCAGCTTGTGTCTCTCCAATGGATTTATTTTCCTTTGGATATCTTTTCCCAGTGTGAGTCCTTCACTCCCCAGTGAGTTCTCCAGTCTGTTTTCTGTTTTTTCTAATCAGAGTAGTGTTTTGTTCACGTTATGTCAGTTTTGTTATTCCCCAGTTTGGAGTCGTGTCTTGTTCGCACATTTCTTTTTCTTTTATCATCCCCATAGAGTCTTGTTAGAGTCTCCGTTCCTGGTGAGTGTATTACTCCGATGGATCGTCTTTTCTTCTGTGTGAATCATATTCCCCACAGAATCTGTGTCTTTTGCATACATACATCTGCATCATGAGGTCTCTTAGGGACCAAAATTTGTCTCATTACTGTTATTTAAGCCCATTCTACCACGTCGAGATGAAGATTTCTAAACTTCACTTCTCCGGCTAGAATGACCTTAAATAGGGGCATCTGTAAGACCCCAATTTTGGGCCCTAAGATCCCTCATGGCCCATATCATTCATATCATAACCTCAAAGGATCATTGCATGCCTTTGTCCCCTCCTAGTGGGTAGATTGCCTTGTAGGTTTGTTTCTTGATCACCAAGCATACTTTGCATTTGTATATCTTTGCTTTCATATGTTTATCATTCAAAAAGTACAAAAATATTGTCTGTTTAACCTTGTTGCTTGCAGTTGAAGCAATCATCAGCAATTAGGTCAAAGTCAGTCATTGATCAGTCAAAGCAATGGATGATGGCCATTCTTGTGGAATTTGGGCATCATGATCAATAATCAAGAGTTCATACAACTTGAGACATCATTTGAAGTTAAGGTCTCAAGGAATTAGGGTTTGGAATTCATCAGAAGTGCATCAATCAGTCCAAAACCCTAGGAAAGTCAAACTTGGTCAACTGTTGATTTAATCAAGGATTTGATGGATAGAATTGATCTGAAAGAGTTCATTCATGCTTGTATAAGCCTCATATATCATGTTCAACCTCATCATGGAAGAAAATCAAGTCAAACAGAAAATTTTCCAGAAGTAGAAAGTGGACCTGTAATTTCAACTGCCAAAAATGGAAACTTCTTGATCTTAAACTTACATCATGATACAAGCTTCAAATGAATTTTTGCCCAACATGAAAGTTTAAGATCTTGTCTTCCCATTTTCAAAAAGTCCAAGAACTCTCAAATCCCATGTGTGGTTGTCAAGATATGATCAAATCATTTTCATCAATTTGTGAACTTCAAAGGGCCATATCTCCCAAACCATAAGGCCAAATTTGGTGGGGTTTTTTCCTACAAACCACATTTTTCATCCTCTTTCCAAAAATATAAATTTCATAACCTAAAACCTTGCCAATCAAAATGGCATTTTTGGACCTTTTGCATTTAAATTCAAAGTTTGACCAAACTTTGACTTTTTGAGTTTTTGACTTTTTCTTGATTTGGTCAATTGGGAAAGGTTCCATACATTATTTGTAATTTGCTCAAAGTCCAAAACCATCATCACATCACCATTTTACCACCATTTTGAACCATAGTACAATCTTGGCAATTTTAGCAATTGGTTGGAAAAGAGCAAAAACAAGTACAGCATTCCTTTAGCAGACCAAAGACAGCATTTGTGCTGGCCATTTGCAGCATGCTCAGGCCCAATTCGCAGCAGCACACACCCCCCATTTCCACTTATATACAAACTTGGCAAAATGCATTTTTGATTCATTGAAGCAAAGCCAGTACAGCCTTTTCATGTACAACCAAAGCAGCATTTTACATAAGTCTGTACAGCCTGTCCAAGCCCATAATCGAGCAGCTCATACACCTCCTCATTCACTTGTTCCACAATTAGCAAAATGTGCATTTGGTTGTTTTAACATAAGTAGGATTAAGCATCTCTTAAACCAACTCTAAACAGCCACATATAAGGGCATTTTCCTGACATTTCAACCCTAGTTTTCAGAGCCTACACACAGAAATTCCTGACTTCATTCCTTCTTGCATTTTGGCATTTTCGAGATTCCTGCACAAACCACCAAAAAATCCTGAACAACCTTCATTGTTCCTTGACCTAGACAATATCTTGAAGCATTTTCCAAGCACAACTCATCACCTGCAGCCATTTCTCACTCTGTTTTTTTCATCAAGCTCAACAATGGCAGATGGGTATTTGTTTGTTTCCAAGCATCCTTGAGCTAAGGTCATCCAACCATTCATCCTTTCCAAGCGTTTGAAGCATCTGTTTCGAGCTGTAATCACCAAAACAACACTGCACATCAGTTTTCTTCAAAAATAAGTAAGTGATTCGATCTCTTCATTCTATATGCCATGCTATGTTTTAGCTAGTTTGTGTTGTACTGATTCTCATGAACTTCAAATGGTGTGAAATGGTTGAGTATGCTGTGAGAAAATTGAACTTCTTTGTTTATGCTCAAATAAGTTTTGGTTCGATTTGGTTTGTTTAAGCTGACTTCGTGAAATCCATTACCGAAATGTTGATGTAAATGATATGATGATTCTATTGGTGTACTTGGTTGAGTGTTCTGGGCATTTCGAAATTTTCATGTTTGAATAGTGATGAATGAATACTGCTGATGTTAAACCTTACTCTCACCAGAAATTCCACTTGATTTTGTTTGGTGTATTTGCTTAAAATTTGCATGAACCTTTTTGCTTACCATGCTAAGTAGGTTTATGTTGATGTTGGTGATACCATGATGTTTATCCCTGCTGTTTAGCTGTTTTCAAGCTGCCAAGAGAATTTCATGATTATGCTTGTTTATTGTTGGTTAATGATGTTGGATGTTGGTGTTTTTGAGTTAGTGCTCATTTTGACTGATAATGCCATGCTTTGGTTCCTAGTCAAATTTTGTTCTGATGATATGAACCATGCTCTTCTGCTGTTATGATGAATGTTGCTATGCTGTTATCTGCTGTTGTGTTTTTGCTTGGTTTGATTTTAGTTTGATGTTTTTTTTAAAACATGATGAGCACATGATAATTATGACTGTTGCTGTAGACTGATGAATGAATTAGGCTGCTGCTACAACCTGCCCTGTCCAGTTTTGTGTTCATGACTAATTGTTGCTTTGTTATGGATTGATGTTTGAATAATGATGAATCATGAGCATGAGCCTGATGTTGTTGCTACTGTTATGCTTGAATCATGAATGGGCCCAGAATTTTCCAAGATCCATGTCTTGCTTTGTCATTGGTTGGTGCTACACATGAAAACCTTGCTGCATTTTTCTTGAAATCCCATTTGAATTGTCCTGAAATCCATACTGTTGTATGCTGTCATGTACTGTTGTTTGGTTTGATATGATGCTGATGAACACATGCTGTTGATACCATGCTGTTGTTTGGTCTGCTGTTTGAATGATGAGGGTATCATGCTGCTTGCCTTGCCATTGTGTGTTTTGCTCGAATTTTGGTGTTATAATGATGATGACATGAGGCTTAACCATGCTGCATTTTTGAAACTTTATATCCACATGAAATGTATTTGGTTTGTGTTGGTTTGATGTTGCCTCGATGGTTAATGTTTCATTGCTTTGCTGCTTTTTTTGAATTTTTGTCTGAACTTGTTTAGTGTTGATTAGAATGAACCATTGAATGTTAATACCCCTGCTGCTGCGTGTGAATCATAAATGCTGTTAGAATTTGTTGTGCTGCTGTTGTGTATGGTTTGTGGCTGTTGTGTATGGTTTGTGCTGTTGGATGTTACATGATGCAGTACCAATGCCATGTTTTTGTCTGATTTGGCTCGAAGCTTGATTTATGGTGATAAACATACATGCTGCTGTTGTTGAAACCCTGCTTGCTATAACATGTTGCCCATGTGCTATTGTTGGATTTTATTGTAACTGCTTGATGATGAGTGCACTGTTATTTAAACCAGACATCATGTCCAGAAAATCCAATGTGAAATATGTCATGTGCTGTTGTATGCTGTTGTTCATGTTTTGAGTTATAATGATGATGACATGATGTTAACAATGCTGCTAAAACCATTTTGCTGTCTTAAGCTGACTAGAAAATCCACAGGATTGATATTTGGTCGTGTTGGTTGTGGATGCTTGACATATGTATTGTTACATGTTGCTGTTGACTGCATTTGCCAAATGCTATGCTGCTATATGCGGTTGTTTGTTTTGCTATAGTTTGGCTGAATGAACATGATGATGAATGAATTATACTGCTGTCCAAACTTATGCCCTGTACAGATTTTTTTTTTTTTCTCATGATTTTGTTGGTTTGCTGTTAGTTAATATTGCTTAATGATAACATTTGTTTCCTGGCCATGTTTGATGCCGTTTGTTGGTTGTTGTTCATGAGCATGAGTTTGAAGTTTGCCCTGCTGTTATAAACCCTAGAGCTTGCCAGATTTTTGTTTAAATGTGTATGGTTGTTGCTGTTGGACGTGCGTTGAGTATGGCTGCATCGTCGCCATGTTGACTGCGTGCTATTTTGGAGTTTTGTTTGCTTTGATTTTGCTTGAGAATGCTATTGCCTGGCTGTTAGAAACCTTAGGGTTTATTGCATGAAACCCCCAGAAATTTGGAGCTCACTGGCCGTTGCTGCGTTTGTTACTGTTTCATTGGGGCGGGCCAATCAGAACATTTCCTGGCCGCCCCTGAAACGCAGTCGTTTCACTAAGTGCCACACATATTTACACAATTGCCACGCTGATTTTCCTTGTTGACCATTGTTTCATGTTTGTTTGCTTATGCTTCATCCATTTATCACTCAACTTCCACAATTCATTTCTCATTCAATTTTCACTCAAAAATTACGAAATTTTTTGCATGATGATCACAAATGTGTCAAGAATTTTGTGGTGAATTTTAATTAATTTTTCATGATCTGGATTTTAAATGATAAATGATGTTCCAACATGTGTGCCAAAATGATACATCTTACCATTTCAATTGTGAAATTCTCATGTTGTATCCTTTGAGTTTGAAATTTTCTGTGGTGAAACTAGACACATTGACCTTCATTTCCATATAAAGTTTGTGCATTTATCATTTGTGGATTGATAGTTATGTTTTTTTTGAAGTTGTGTGTTGCATTTGGTGTCATACCATGATCATGCATTTTCACAATTTTTGTTCACACACTTCCCTACATCCAAATGACCCTAAATTTTGCATGAATGATCCTTTACATGTCTAGTTGATGTATGAATTTTCTTGGAATTAATCTTGCTGTTTTCCATTTGATTGAGAATTTTCTTCCATACTTAGTCATTTGTTGACTTTTTGTGCTATGCCTTGCCAAATCTTTTATGAAATTCTCAAATCTTATTGTATGACCATGAAATTTCATATGTGATAACTAGACATCTCAAGCTTTGCATTGGTGTTAATCTCATTCATTTCTCTTCTGTTTTCAAATTGATATGATTTTTTGAAGTTGACCCATGCTTGTTGATTTTCACCATGCTTACTTGAATTTGATTTGACTTCATGAATTTCATTGACTACCTTCCTCTCATCCAAATGCTTTGAAATTTTGCATGTATACCATGTTAGATGTTAGGATGGAGTGTGATTTATTTCATGATTTTTGAAAATGTTTGAGTTGACTTTTGATTGAAGTCTTTGCTGTTGACTTTTGTATGCTTCTCTTGCCATGCTTTGCATCCTTTTGTGTATGAAATGACATTGATGCATGATATGATTTTGAATCCAATTGTGTTTGCTTCTTACATGATTGAATTTAACTTTGATTGAACATTGCTTGCTGCCTTGACTTTTTCTTTCATCTTTGACCCTAGGCTAGTCCTAGTGGTCTTCTGAGCTTACAATTGAGCTGTTGTTTCAGGTTGAGCACCCATGCTTTAAGGATCACTCAAATGTGATTGAATTTGATTGTTTGCCACATGCTAACCCTTGTTTTGTAGGTGACTCATACTTGAGTCTTTGTGCCTTGCACAATTGGTCCCACTGTGTGACTATTGGTTCATTTCCTTTTGGTTTTGACTGTTGACTTGTTTGCTAATGAGTTTGACTTTTGCAGGTACTTTAGTTGCCTAAGTTCTTTGAACTTGATTGCTTGCTTTGCTATTTAGCATTTGCTTTGAGGTATAATTACTTCTTCTTCATGTAGTCTGGAGACCCGGTCTGTTATTTGGCCGGGCAAACTGTCTGAAGTCCTCCTTAAGAGGCAATGCCTGTGTGTGTTTAATTTTGTCCTAAGCAGGAAAAGTCCTTCAAGTAAGGCAATTGGTGGAAGGTAGGGATAAGCAATCTATCCCCCACTATTCAGTGTGTCCTCTCTTTGCTCCCATTACATGGCTGAAGCAATGAGATAAATACCCAAGATCTAATCGAGTCAATAATGTGGAGAGAGTTCCTACTTTCTGAACTCCCACACTTTCTTTTATGCTCTCCCTGATCAGGGATAGAAGCAATGAGGCACACCCCTCATCTCCTTTTCATCTGCTTCACCTGAGCCCCTCAATGGCCAGGTTAAGAGCGACCCTTACCCATTACAGTGGACTTTCAAAGTCAAACCCTCTTGTGTGAGCCCCCATTGTTTGGCTATAGAGTGTGTTGTTTGATATTCATTGATTGATTGATTGCTTCATGTGCACTTGTTTGCCTGTATGCTATGCATTTATCATCATCATCAATTGCCATTAATGCATGATCGTCTCATTTGCTTTTTGTGATGCTATCATTGTTGTTTGCCCATGGAGGACAATTGTAAGTCCATTGCTTTGGCATTTGCTCCTGTGATATGGAAGGATAGAGTGTAAGACCTCATTGGTCACTCATATCTTCTGTTGCTTTGTTTGTATGTGAGGATACAGTTATAAGTCCCTGTAAGTTGGCATCTGTTATCCTGTGATCATAATTTGATCTGTTTGATGTTGTATGTGAGGATACAGTTATAAGTCCCTGTAAGTTGGCATCTGTTATCCTGTGATCATAATTTGATCTGTTTGATGTTGTATGTGAGGATACAGTTATAAGTCCCTGTAAGTTGGCATCTGTTATCCTGTGATCATAATTTGATCTGTTTGATGTTGTATGTGAGGTTGCAGTTATAAGTCCCTGTAAGTTGGCATCTGCTTTCCTGTGATCATAGTTTGTTCATCTGTTTGTATGTGAGGTTGCAGTTATAAGTCCCTGTAAGTTGGCATTTGCATACCTGTGATCATATTGTCGCATTGTTCTTGTATGTGAGGATCCATTGTAAGTCCCTGTAACGTGGCATTGGATTTCCTAGGACCATACTGTGGAGTTAACCTAAGTCCAGACAGATTGGCAGTTAACTTCCGTTTCTCGTCTTTGCTTTTCTTTTGAGGAGATTAGTGTAAGTCCATTGAGTGGCTTCTGATATCCTGTTTCTGTTTTAGGAGACTGGTGTAAATCCATCTATTGGTATCCGGTATCCGCTTTTTATTTCTTTGCCTGTGGAGATTAGTGTAAGACCATTGAGTGGCTTCTGATATCCCGTTTTGTTTTAGGAGATTGGTATAAGACCATTGATTGGCATCCGATATCCGCTTTTGCTTGCTTTGTTTGTTTGTTATTATTAATTGCCATTCCAAAGGACACACTTGAATCATCTGCTATATGATTTCAAGAAGTGAACCTTCTAAGAAGTTTTACTATCCATCTTCATCCATTCATCATTCATTATGTCCTAATCCTTTTCATACTTTGATTTCAAATTTGACATAAGTGTTGTGCAAACATCTTCATGTTTTCTAACTAAAAACCTGGACTCAAGTCCTTGACCTTTTTTCAAAACTCCATTTCATAATACTTATTTGAATTGATCTTAATCATACTTTGACTCCATTTTCATAATCATAATCAGTAACCTCACTCATTCACTTGTTTTGGCTTTGTCCATTAATCTTTTCATACATGAGCTATAGGTTTGATTTATCTTAGTGGTTGATGTTAATCTCACCTTCTGTCTTTAGTGATTGAATTGTAAGTCTTCCTCGCCTATTATAGGGTTAACCCCTCCCTGGCAAGTTGAAGCTGTTCTCACATGGTGGACGTTGTTGTTTGTATAAGGTTGAGTTTTCTCCCGTGGATAACGTAAGACCTAGGGTTTGTGTTTAAAATTGAACCTAACCCACTTTTGGAAATCTTTTAGCCGAACTACGGCGTTCTGATCCTTACCTTTGATGGAAGGTACGTAGGCAACGGGTTCATCCGTTCGAACCCAATAACCCAATAATAATAAAAATGTATATTCTTTTCTCACCATCCCAATCATGTTTGCACAATATTTTTTGTCATAACAAATAACAATATTTTACAACAAGTGTGAAAAGGGCTCCCTAGGAGTACCTAGGACGTAGTGGGTGCCTAACACCTTCCCATTGCGTAATTTACCCCTTACCCAGAATCTCTGATCTTTTTATTAGTTTTCTACGTGTAAAACTTCTTAGGCTTTTGTTCGCTTTTTAGCCAATCCTTTGGATAAATAAAAGTGCGGTGGCGACTCGAAAATTTCAATGTATCTCTTAGCTTATGATTTAATCGATAGATCATATAGCGACGAATACACCGCTACAGGGTGACACACTCTTTTGTATCAATTTAGTGCATGAAGTGTCTTGGCTTGCGAGCAATTCCCTTGTCTCCTCCTATGGTAGTTACTACCGCCATGGATGGTGTAGTTGTGACACCGTTGGTTTGTGAAAATTGTTCGCTCTCGGTGAATGGTAGAATTTTCCAGATTGATCTTATTTGTTTACCATTTAAGAAGTTTGGTGTGGTTTTGGGGATGGATTGGCTTTCTGCCAATTCAGTGTTTATTGGATGTGAAGAAAAGTTGATTATCATTCCATCTAGTGAAGCTACTTCAAGGGATGTGCTAACTACTATCTTGGATGGTACGGTTAGTATGGTTAATTTCTTATTGAGAATGAAAAGTCAGTTCTCTTGGTGCTTACCAAGGAATCTAGCGATAATCTGAGTGTTACACAAATTCCTGTTGTTTGTGAATTTCCGGAAGTTTTCCCTGAGGATGTCACCTCTCTTTCTCCTGAAAGGGAAGTGGAATTCTCTATTGATCTAATACTTGGGACGACTCCAATCTCCGTTTCTCCATATCGCATGACGCCACTCGAGTTGAGAGAGTTGAAGAATCATTGGAAGAGTTGTTAACCAAGCACTTCATCCGACCTAGTGTCTCACCGTGGGGAGCTCCAGTATTATTAGTAAAGAAGAAGGATGGTAGTATGCTGCTGTGTATTGATTATCGCTAGTAGAATAAAGTTACCATTAAGAACAAGTATCCTCTGCCAAGGATACACGATTTTTTAAATCAGTTGAAAGGAGCCCGCGTGTTCTCGAAGATTGATCTATGATCGGGCTATCATCAAATAAGAGTTAAGAGTTCGGATGTACCAAAGACCACATTTAGAACCCGGTATGGCCATTATGAGTTCCTTGTAATGCCTTTTGGTGTGACAAATGCTCTTGCTCTTTTCATGGACTATATGAACCGGATATTCCAACCTTACTTGGACCAGTTTGTGGTGATCTTTATTGATGACATTCTTATTTATTCTTATACTCCTCAAGAGCACGGAGAACACCTAAGGAATATTCTATCTGTACTGTAAGAGAAGCAACTTTTTGCCAAGTTAAGTAAGTGTGAATTTTGGATGAACGAAGTGAAGTTTCTTGGTCATGTAATATCACAAGGAGAAGTATCAGTGGATCCATCTAAAGTTGAAGCAGTCATTGATTGGGAAAGACCGAAGAATGCTTCCGAAGTCAGGAGTTTCTTAGGTTTGGAAGGTTACTATCGGAGGTTTATAAAGGGGTTTTCGCAGATAGCATTACCAATGACTAGACTTACCCGAAAGGAAATTTCTTTCAAATGGAATTCGAAGTGTGAGAAGAGTTTCGTGAGTTTGAAGGAAAGGCTAACAATTGCTCCTGTTTTAGTAATCTCTGATCCTAGTAACTCTTATGAAGTATTTTGTGATTCCTCTAAGAGAGGATTAGGAGGGGTGTTAATGCAGAGTGGTCAGGTTGTAGCCTATGCCTCTTGTCAGTTGAAGCCTCATGAAGAGAACTATCTGACTCATGATCTTGAACTAGCTGTTGTTGTCTTTGCATTGAAAATGTGGCGACATTACTTGTAGGAGGTGCGTTTTGAGATGTTTAGTGATCACAAGAGTTTGAAATACTTATTTGACCAGAAAGAGTTAAACATGAGACAAAGGATATGGATGGGGTATTTGAGGGACTTTGATTTTGCACTTAAGTATCACCCGGGGAATTATCAAGGAATTAATCTCACAAAATTTCACTAAACCAATCGATTGACTAGGAGGACCAATCGATTTTCTTCAAAAAATCATTCTCTAAACACTCCCTTTTCCAATTTCAACCACCCCAATGCATACCAAAACATACCCCATCATGAATCCATGCCAAAACACATAACAATCATACAATATAACATAGAATCATGAAGCAACATCAACATGTTATTATTAACAACCACAATATCATAACAACCTAATTCCCTTCATGAAATTCTTCCCCTCCCCAAGGATAAATCTATCTAAGAACTCACCTTGGACACATGGAAATGGTGAAGATGATGAAATAGAGATGAAGTTGGTGATGATGATGATAAAGATGAGATGATGTTGGTGAAGATGATGATCCTCCATGGTTTTTTTTCTTCTTTTCCTCTGAGCTCTTCTTTCCTCTTTATATCTTCTCCTTTCTTTTCTTTCTTTCTTATTCTTATCTCTTCCTTTTATTTTTTTTCTTTCTGATATCTCTCCTTCTCTCTTACCTACTTCTTCTTATCCTCTTCTTCTTTTCCTTTCCACACCACACAATATATAACATATAATTAATATATATTATAATATTAGGTAATAATACAAAATATCTCAATTGATATTTTATCTTCCAGTACCAATTGATCAATTATTAATGTTAACAAAAATGTCCTCTCTTGTATTTATTAATAATGGTCTATCTCTTTTATTAATAATTAATCTCTTTAAAGTTCACTTGTTACTCTATTGGTCCCAATTGACAACTAATTGGACACTTAACAAAATATGGGATATTATAGTATGAATTAATATTTGACTGATTAAAACATTCTAATTTTCAATTATTAATTATCCATCGATTAGATATTATTCTGAGTCAAATTATCCAAATCCGGTTAGATATTATTCTTTACCGTCCATCAATTATCCATCTTGTAAATGGGACAAGGAGGTCCAATATCATAAAATGTGGGAGCAAGCTCACCACATCATTCTAATTGTCCGAGGATGACTTCTCACTCTGCGAAAAAAATACAAAGTCGCCACCAACCTTTATTTATTGTAAAGGAAAAATATTGATAAAATCCTTAAAAGAAAAAAGAAAATGGTCATCGCAACCAAATTCGGGTTCGGTCTTGCATCTCTCCATTCTACGTTAATGAGTGTGTTTCATTTCAAAGTTGACGCAAGTTGATTGAATGGACCTTCCCCAACGGTATCAATAAGGAGTATCAGGATACGTCTTAGTTCAGGAACCTCTGGAACCGTCTCTATTTGATGTAATTGTCAGATATATGGAGATTTGGAATAAGAAGATCCAGTAATGAAATTTCAGAGGAATCAATTGTAGATTCTCACAGACGGCGCCAATGTTCAATGGTGGAATAAGAATGAGAGAGGTATGTCATAGTATGGAAGATGATGCTTGCAGCTCCGATGTGGAGAATGGGGTGTGGACATTCAAGGTTAGCACAACAATGCTCAAGTTAGTTATGGGAAACCTCATGGTGAATAATATCTTGGGAAAATGAGTCTCATACCAGCTTTGGCGCGAAAGAGGAGTATTTAAAAGGAGAGAATAATTGGTTCTTCATAATCTTCTTTTTGGGCTTTGGTATGGCTCGAAATATCTTCTATTTTAAAGTAGTTTTAGGGCAACCTCCAATTGATTGATGTGCAAAGGGCAATACTAATGGTTCATCAATTAGTGTTTCTTCAGCATGTGGATGTATGTTCAGAAACATGGATGTTTATTTCCTAGGCTTCTTTTCTATGAAGTTGAACATTTGTACATCCTTTCAAGAAAAATTGTTTGGAGCAACTCAATATTATTATGAATAAGAATCAGTTCAACCTGTGGCATGAAAGTGATTCATCTTTAGTTTTACTAGCATTTAGTTATAATTTATTGGTTCCTTGGAAATTAAGAACATTTGGCATAATTGTAAAACTATAGTGAAAAATAATAAATTTTTCGTCACTCATATCTTTTATGGGTGAAACCAATGTGATGATAGCGTAGCAAACATTGGTCTTTCTTTCAATAATTTTACTTATTGGAATGATTTGTGTTCTTATTTAAAATATTTGCTTCGAACAAACTTAGTTCGCCATGTTATATGTTTTTTTAATAAAACTAACTGAGTTATAAAATGGGGATGTAGCTCAGATGGTAGAGCGCTCGCTTAGTATGCGTAACAATAGAGGTTATTGACTTATTAGCAGCTCAATTTCAAAGGTGAGGAGTTAACCTTCTTTCTGGTTGATTCAATATCACTGGAGTCTACTCAGGGTTCCAAACCAGCAGCGAAGTATCTTTTGTACGATACACTGGAATCGGGTCGTGTGAAGAAATCCTACCGACGAGTATGAAATACAGGGATTCGGCATTCAAGAAAAAAAACTCTCAAATATATGTTTAGTTGAAATTTATTGTTTTGAGAGAATATTTATAGATAAATATTTAAATAATTCTGAGAATTTTTCTTAACTTAATAAAGAGATTTCTAATTTTGATATTACTAAAATGAACAAAAATATATGTTGAGTTAAAATTTATTTTCATGAGAAAGTATTTTTCTTAACTTAACAAAGAGATCACTAATCTTAATATTCCTAAAAATAATAAAAATATTTGTTGAGTTAAAAGTTAGTGTTTTGAGATAATATTTATAGGTAAATATTTAAATAATTGTGAAAATGTTTTCTTAACTTAAGAAGGAGATCACTAATTTTGATATTCTTAAAAAGAATAATATTCAATTATTATTTATTGTCTCTTTAAAATATCAATGCATCTTTTTACTATTATATCCTTATTAACGTATTTCATTTTAAATAAAAATTCCATTAACTATAACTTTTAAGGAAATTATATCATTGTAGTTAACATAACTGATCATTATCTTAAAAATGTTGCAAAACTAAAAGAGGACATTTATGTAGAAGTCACAACTATTTGAGGTTGGACAATAGAATTTTGGTGTTAATGCATGTTAGAGACATAGTATAATGGACTATGCTCATGAAACATACCACACACAAAAAGAATATGCAAAAGTGGTGGCCTAATCTCATCCATACTTATGTTGATTTTGCAATCAACTAGCCTTAGGATGTAAGGATATCATAGGTCCATGACATGAATTCATAAAGAAGGGAAATGAGATGAAGAGGGAGGGAAGATAGATCAAACTCAAATTGGACAAAGGAGGACTTTTACCAAATTAAGATCATTCATTTACTTTCGGAGATGGAATGTACATTCCATCAATCACCTAAATCCAATGATCTTAACCTAGCAAAGTCAAATCAACCTTGACCAAGCCCCAACAACACAAGTCAAACTTACAAAGTCAATCAAAATGGCTCAACATAATTATTTGAAATTTACTCAATTAAAAAATACTAAAAATAATGCATTAAATTAAATATGGTTGGTCAATTTCCTAAAACCTAATCAAAATACCAAAAAAATGGCCATGAGATTTATCATAGGTCAAATAAGGTCAAAGGATCTTGGAGAAAAAATTTCAGAAATTTTGGAAACTTAAAAGTATTTTTAAACAATTAAAAATATTCACAAAATCAATTAAATCATGAAAAATAATTAATAATGATCCAAAAAATTATTTTAATTCAAAATATGAAAGAGGATTTTATTTAATTTTTTTTGGTGAAACTCTCATATATTTTGGATCAATATTAAAATTAATATGAATTAATGAAAATCAAAGGAATAAAATGAAAATAAAAAAAAAAAAAAAAACGTGAACCACGTGATCTCCATCATTAATTGAGGCGGCATATCAAGTGGACAAAAACGCGCATTCCATGATGGAACTTAGTCAGCGCGCCACACAACTGGTCATGCAAACCAACGCTTGTGATTAAAACATTTTAAACTGGATCAATGGTTCAGGACCACGCCACATCATTGTGGGAGCAAAGCGTCGGTCGTCTTCTCAGGCGACCTTGGCCGGACTGGTCCAATCATTACCTTGACATAAATGAAAAAGGAGAACATGATTTGAAAGAAAAAATGGCGTAGAGCACGAATCTGACCTCAATTTTAACTAACTCCAAATATATAGAAAGATATGAGGAGTTAAATTTTAAGGTGTGTCAATTGAGTTGCTTTGACTTGACCTTAAAGCAACTCAATCTTCTTGCCTACATTGGTAGGACTTCAGACAACCAAAGATCCAAGAGAATTCATGAGAAGAAAAAATCTGGAAAATACCTTCAATGTTGTGCAGAACTTGATCTCTCTTGCTTCAATTCTTGTTTGATCTTGCTCCAATAGCTTGCAGAAGTGGATTAGGAATGGTAAGAAGCTTTGGATCCTGGAGTTTTTGAATCTCCAAACAGTGAGATTCAAACTCAATTTTCAAGTGAAAATTATCAGGTTTTCCTTTGAATTGTGAGGGTTTGAAGAGTGGAGGAAAATCTGGCGTGCAAGGGTCCTTTGAAATAAGCTCAGAGTGTCTCTATTTATAGCCAATTGAAGTGTTATTTGCACACTTGAAATTTCTTCCAAACTTGGCAATGTCATGTTTAAACTTGCATGGGCGTGTACAGGCCCATAAAGCAATGCACTAAGGTCCAAATTCAACTGTGTTGAAGTCTGAATGAAGCTTGATTGGCAAGGAAATGTGAAATGATCATTTAAAGTTTTGATTTTACCAATTGATGCAGGTCTGTTAACACCATGCGCAACCCTAGCAAACCTCATCCAAAATGAATGAATTAGGACTCTATGGAAGGCTTAGATCAAGAGGAACAACTCTTATGTTTAAAACTTTCCATTTGGAACGTGGATCATGGTGAATGTTAAGGTGGAAGTTTGGAAATTTCAACATGTTGAAAATTTTTCTAAGTGTCAAGTCATATACTTCAATGTTCCACCTTACTAAACTTTTTATGTGAGCTCAAAATGAGAAAAGTGCCTTCATCAAAGTTGTATCTATTTCAAAGGCCTTAAAAATGGTAACAAATTTGACATAATTTTCATTTAGAATGAGAGAGTTATACATTTTTGAAGTTGAGGAAAATCACTTGTTCAATGGTATTGGTCCATAATGTCCTATAACGTATCCTCATATCACATGCTCATAAAAGTTGATTTAGATCACACTCCATAAGTCAAAGTTGAATTAGACATCTTAAATTTGATTGTGCAACTTGTAAATCTTTCATCTCATAAAAATTGAGCAAGTTAGGCCTTGGGAAGTTGACTTTCAAATTAGGCTTTAGACAAAATGACCTATAATGTTTCAACAAAGAAAATGAATTTCCAAGAAAAATTAGCTCTAGTCCCCAACATGGAAGTTGTTTGGAATGTCATTTAGAGTAACTTTGCTCTTGGAATCATTTTCATATGATGAAAAGTGTAGGAGATAGGGTCTAGGGAGGCCCTGTTTTGATCAAATGAATTCATCTGACCAACCACCATCAACGAACTTGCTAACTTGCAATTCTCTTGACTTTTTAGGCTCATGGTAGATCATATATGCATAAGCTGATGAATTTTGATGTGCCTCTTGAGAAGTTTGATCAATTGCTGAAGAAGCTTGTTGAAGAAGTTACTCAAGATACCCAAACAAACTAGAGTTTCCAAGGCAAACCAACTCCAAGCTCTTGAAGAAAGCTTGATCAAAATAACATGTAGAGATCATTGGGACTCATATATGATTCTTAGAGACATTGTGGATCATTCCTTGGTTGTGCTCTTGCCATGAGGGTCTCAAACCCTAGATGTGAACTTGATAGATCAATGGTGATCATGCCCTACCTACAAAAGAGTTAGGCAAATACAAAGACATATTTTTTGGTATTTTGGTTAGTGAAATGATAATATACAAGTATGATACAATGACATGGTGCTTGGTGATCTCTCCCAAATCAAACCCAATGAAAAAGGGGTAAGTAGGATGCTAAGGTATGATCCCAATGCTAATGCATATGATGAGATTGCATGAGGGATCTTAGGGTCAAAATTGGGGTCTTACAGCTGCCCCTATTTAAGAACATTCTAACTGGGGAGGTGAAGGTTAAAATCTTCATATCGACTCAGTAGAATGGGCTTAAATAACAACATGTATAAACAAAATTTGGTCCCTAAGAGACCTCATGATGCATATCATACGAATGTAAAAGCAAATTCTATGTGAGGAAATATTGCCACAAAGGAAAAGAAGTCAGAGCGACCGAAAGTCCGTAGGAGCACAATGCATTTCGTAAGTGTAGCGGGGTATTCGTTACCTTATGATTTATTGACTAAATCAAAAGTAAGCATACAAATCGAGTCGCCACCGCACTTCTATTTATCCAAAGGAAAGGTTAGAAAGCGAACAAAAACCAAGTAAGAAGTTTTATCAAATCAAAAACTAATAAAAATGTCAGAGATCTGGGTAAGGGGGTTGGTTATGCAATGAGAAGGTTTTAAGCACCCAAAACATCCTTAGTACTCTAAGGGATCCCTTTTTGCAAATGTGTATTGTAGGTTGGTATTTGTGAAAAGATTTATGCAAACATGATTGGGGAGATGAGAAAAGAATATACATTATATTTACAATTTTGTTGTTTGAATGGATAAACACATTGCCTACGTACCATCACAAAGGTAGGATCAAAACCTCGTAGTTCGGGGTAAAAATCTCAAAAATATGGGTGAACTGATTTGATCAAAAGCCTTAAGGTCTTTTGTTATCAAAGGGAGAAAACTCAATCTAAACCAACAATCCACCATGTGAGGAGAGCTTCAACATACTAGTGAGGGATCCACCCTATAATAAGTATGGAAGACTTATAGTCCAATCACTAAGGATAAGGTGAGGTTTACATCAACCACTATGATAACTCAAACCTATGGCTAATGTTTATGAAAAGTTTTTAACAAAGGTGGCCATCGGAACCACAAAAGCAACTTGAAGTGAGTTGTATTTACAAGTTAGAAGTATTCACAAAATGGAATCAAAGTTGACTTAAGGTTCATTCAAAATAAGTATTAATGAAAAGAGTTTGAAAAATCAAAGGCATAAGGCCTAGGTTTCTAATTTGAAAATAATGTCAATGTTTGCACAAAATGAATTTGGCTTGGGTTAGAGTGGATAGAAGAAGAGAAGGGCTAGTCCTAAACATGCAAAGATGAAAGAAGAGATAAAACCCTTGGAGTTACTTTTCTTGAGATCATAAAGATGATTCAAGATGCTCCTTTCCTTTGGACTTAGCAAGCAACAAGCAATCAAAACAAGTATTATATTCAAGCTCCTAGGATCTCCACTTGGCTTGTCTCTCTCAACTTGGCTATTATGACAATGGTCCTTCTTACTATCTCAACGAATCCCTATCACATAAGAACAAACAATCAAAAGGTTCACAACACAATAAGAGGAATGGACAAAGAGTGAGTTTAGATTAGGGGTCCTTTGAAGCCAAATTTCAAGATTTAGCATTCTAAAGGCATGAGGCCTAGTTGCTCTTCAACAAGTTTAGCATTCTAAAGGCATGAGGACTAATTGCTCTTGAACTCCTTTAAGCATAGGTAAGGTCCTAATTCTAAGTATTTTCTCCTTTTTGCATTGGTTTACACAAACAATCACAAAACAAGCACAAAACCACAATATATTTATTCACAATAATGAGCTCAAGTGAGCAAAAGGAAAATAGCATAAACATAAAATATGAGCTCAAGTGAGTAAAGGGAAAAGGCAATATGAATAAATGAGCAAGAAAGTAAATTGCATTAAAGTAAATTGAAAGAATTAAATGCTTGACTTAAAGTTAGTAATTAGTAGTTAATGTTAGTGTGTCATAAGAAAATTTAGCGCTATGTTAAGCAATCGTAAGTGGACTAATGTAGTAGTCACACCTATCTGAGGCCGGTCAATAAAACTATAGGCAAATAAACACAAGTTAGAGATCATGACTAGTAAGCCAAGCTCCTACAACTTGCCATGCCAAAAGAAAAGAAGGAAAGCCTTGTATGGATTTTAGGTTTTTTGCTTGACCAAGAAGCAACCTATCTTGGACACAAAGCAACTCACTTGATCTTTGATCAAGTTGAGTTTGATTTGGATCAAAGAAGGTTAAGCCTCTCATATATCAAGACTAACCATAAATCATTAACTCATTGGCCAAAAGAAAAAGAAGAAGAAAAGAGATGAAGATGAAATGAATAAAATGAGAATTCAAATGGCATAATAAAAACACAATGATCAAATGTGAATCAAATCATCATCAACCAATGTAAAACAGAAGAGAAATGAAGATTAGAGGTCAACAAAGTCAAACATATTTTTGGTATTTTTTGGAATTAAAATAAATGCAAAATTAAAATGGTTAAAATATGATCAAACCTCAAATTCAATTCAAATCAACTTCAACAAGTCCAATTGAATCATCATAGGTCTAACATGGTCAAACAAGGTTTGACAAATTTTCTCAACATTTTTTGAAAACAGAAACTATTTTAAAATAATTAAAAACAAAGAAAAATAACACAAATGGATTAAAATCTCAAATCAATTAAGAAATTGATGAGACTATTTTTCATAGACTTATCATGATCCATATGTGTTAAGAAAATATTTTTTGGAATTTTTGGATATCAAAAAGTAATTAAAATGAATTAAAAACTATCAAAAACAAAATAATTCACAAAAAATATTAAATGGAGTCACAAAAATAATTAAAAATCAGATTATGAAACTAGATTTTTCAAGAAAAATTTTAGTGTTGGTCTCATATTTTTGTGACCTCAATTAAAATAGTTATGAATTTTTGAAATAAAAGAAATTAAAAGAAAATAAAACAGAAAATAGAAAATTGTGAAAAATCAACAACGCTTGGATCCACTTCATTAATTGACGTGGACACATCAAGCGACTCAGAGGCGCGTTTCCATCATAGTCTCAAGTAAAACACGTCACACACTCAATTAAAAGAAGTAAACATAATGCATGGCTGAGATTAGAACGCTCAAGTGAGATCCAAAGGCCATGATGCATCCACGTGGGGATGGTGGTGGAAACCACCATCTTCTCCGGTGGACTAACCAACTCCGGCCACCAGTTGCAGGTTTTTGAACCTCAACCAAAACACACGAGCCAGGTACCAAAATGAAGCTGGGGTGATGTACATCACCCCTGTAACCTTGGATTGTCCTCAAGATTTCTATCAAGTGAGAAATCTGAGCTTGAACATCCAGGTATGCAAACTGAAAAGCTTCAAAACATGAAATCAAGACCACCACTGGCCTGCCTCTTGCACGAGGACTTCAGAAAACGGTTTGAACACAAGCAATTCACATCATGGAGCAAGATATAGATCAAAACAGTTAGAGGATAAACCTTTGAAGAACATCTTTGTGCAGCACGATCCACTCAAACTCTTGCTTCCAATTTGATCAGGAGATGATGAAGATACAAGGCTTAGGAATTGAAACTTGAAGATCAACCAAGGAAGTTGAAATTCAAATTTGAAATTGAGAGGAAAAAAATCAGAATTCCTTTTAGTGTGGTTGGGTTTTGATTTCAGCAGAGCTTCAGGTTGCCTTAAGGTTTTTGATTTGAATGTGCAAGGCATTGTATTTATAGCTGAGTTGTAGGCAAGGTAAGGTAGAACTCGTGTGCATGAAGCTTTGAGTCCTCCATGCATGGGCCTGTACAGGCGCATGTGAGGACCAAAATTGTTTGTAAATGCAAGTTGATATCACTCTGAAGTGAAATGGACGTGCAATTGGCCTTGTGTTTGCTTGTGCATGAAGATTCCAAGTGAATTGCATATTTGATCATAAATGTTCACCTATTCGAAAGTCACACATAGAAAATCCAAACATAGGCATGTGAGTAATGGTTGGAAAGGTCTTAACATAAGGAACAAAATCTATGTTGGGAAAAAATCCATTTGGAGTTTGGAAATTTGTGAAAACTGGCCTTGAAGTTGGAGGTACAAAACATGTATAAGTTCCCTTTGAAATTTTTTACCAAAGGTGACCAACTTCAAGCCCTTCTATTTCAATGATGCTAGCCTCAAATGGAAAACACTCCAATATCAAAGTTGTAGATGTTTTCAAAATTATTAATTTAGACTTAAATTTTGCATCATTTGGAGTTTTTATGAGAATTTTATGGGCAATTGAAGTTGAACATTTTTCACATTCAATGGTTTTGATCCAAAGTGACCTATAATGTTTTGTATTATCACATGTGTTTCTTTTAGGATTATGAAATTTTGTACAACATAACATTTGAAATAGACATCTTAATATTTCCAATTCAATTGGTCTCACCTCAAAATCATGAAAAATAAGGAAGTTAGGTCCTTGGGAAGTTGACCCAAAATTAGGGTTTCAGTCAAAATGACCTATAATGTTTTGACATGAATGATGACCTTACAAGTTTCAAATGAATTTTTGATGAACATGAAAGTTATTCATATGGTTCTTAAGAACATTGTTTTCTCTTGGTGTCATCTTCATTGGACAAACACATCAAAAGTTAGGTCTCAGTGATCCTCAGTTTAGTCAGATGACTTGACTAGTCAACTTCTCAAGGCCAAACTTCAAATCTTGATGAATGAATGATTGAGGATACTCACATAGGATCATATATGCATAAAATAATAACTGAGAGAACTTCCCTTGATTGAATTTGATCATAGGTTGAGGTTGCTTCATGAGCAAGGCACAGTCAATGCACAGTTGAATTAGGGTTTCCTTGGGAAACAATCCTCAAGCCCTTTGGTTTATCTTGATCAAATTGGCTAATTGAGATACTTGGGAGACATATATGATTATTGAGAGCTTTGGGAACCATTGTCATGCTTGCTTTCATCTTCATCTAGCCATTTCATTGGGCTTAGGAGCCTCCTAGGAGCAAGGGCACATGTGACCACTTGAGCTTCAAAACAAAAAGAGTTAGTGACATATTTTTGTGCTTTTGGTTAGTAAACAGAATAAGAAAAGCAATAATATACAATTCAAGCATGCTTGATGGTCTCAAACCAACTCACACAAGTCCCAACCCTAGGGTTAAGGAGCCACACATGCTATGATCCTTGAGGCAATGCAATGAGCAATGGTATGATGCCATGAGGGATCTTAGGGTCGAAATTAGGGTCTTACAGATGCCCCTATTTAAGGTCATTCTATCCGGAGATATGAAGGTTAAAATCTTCGTCTCGACGAGGTAGAATGGGCTTAAATAATAACAAAGAGACGAATTTTGGTCCCTAAGAGACCTCATGATGCAGATGTATGCATGCAAAAAGTTAATACTCTGTGGGGAAATATGGCCACAAAGAAGAAAAGAAATCAGGAGAGACTGAAAATCCATAAGAGTAATACGCTCACTAGGGAGACAAAGACTCTGGGGAAAAATAAGGGTAAAATGCGTGAGCAGGTCACGACTTAAAACTTGTTGGGAGACACAAAGGGATTCCACGAAAATAAATCGATGGAAAGACTCTAGCTGACGCAAAGATGCATGTATTAGGGAATATGCCAATACTACAAAACTATCCATAAAGGATACTTCGGATAAAAAATCGGACTCAGATGGGGATATCCAAAAAGGACTCAGCTGAGGAAAAGACAACGGGATATTACCGGATATTGGGTAATAAACTCAAAGAGAGACATGTTATCAAGACACCGGTTACTGGGTGAGAGAACAACATGCTCAGGGAGATAGAATATCTAAGACCGGTATAAGGGTGAGAGATATCAATCATCCGAAACATCAGAGGAGGATCCAAAAGGTATATCTCAACTCAGGAAAATATGACTCCATAGGGGATAAAAAGTCATAATAGGGAGCAGAAGGAAGGAACACCAGGAATACCGGTTACTGGGCATATAATAGGTGACCAACCAGGCGTGAATTGGGAACAAATCCAAGACACTCATCATCCGAAAAGGAGGGCTGAAAAAGCAAACTCAATTTACACGATGGGCATTCGATTCCACAAGGAAATACGAATCTTACTCAACTGGGGAAGGACAAAACTTCGACTGAAGAGCGCATGAGATATATTATCTATTACCGTCATAACGTAGATAACATACTCGCATGGAAGATTATCCACAACCGGTTACTAGGTTAATAAAGGATAAATCGCCCGAAAAGAAAGGACATTGGGATACCGGTTACTGGGTATAAAATGATGAACAATCAAAGGGAGAAACAATTATTACCGAACAAAAGGGTAAATGAAGGATGACTCGCGGGGGATAAATTGCTAAGCAAAAGCAATCATCCAGGAAATATATCACCGGTTACTGGGTGGCATACTCAAAAAATGAAGGAATATCAATACTGAATATTGGATAAAGATAACCAATAAAGAGGAGATTACATCTACCGGTTACTAGGTAGAAAACCACATAAATAGGACTTACAACTACCGGTTACTGGGTAATAGGCCACAAGAAATCCACTGGGGAAAGGTGGACAATTCCTGGTTATTGAGCAATTGAACAACTAAACCACAGGGAGTTGCAGGGAAAAAATAAGAAAGGAGTCAATCTAGGAACAAACTAGAGAGACACAACAAAATATGACTCAACCCAATGAGGATATAACTCAGGGGAGTAATTCCGTCCCAATACATATTTTGGGAGGAGACTGAAACAATAATCATCCGACAGGTCATAACTCAGTATGGAATGATGAAGGAAAGATAGACACTTTATGCCTGTGGGGGCTGACTCTATATGGAGAGATCAGACACAAACATCTGCTTGGGGAAGAATATTTCACCAACAGCAGGAGATAACAAGCAAAGATATATGGAAAAGAATGCAACATGAATATCTGAATGCTATGATTATGCATGTATATATATGGTTTATGTATGATTAATGCTGACAGACAGACACATCTAACACAAACAGGTCCGAGAAATCAATGGACGAACATCTGGTATAACATCTCAAAAGAGAATGGCCAGGCCCACATGAGAAATCCAATCTAGTGGGGAGCATCAAATACCAGGAGACACCAATCACCGTTGGGGACAAAAACCACTGATGGGGATATGCAAAGTCTCAACTACCAACTGCCGGGGATCTTCCAACAATTCTTGGGAACATGTAGAGATATCAAAAAGATCTATCATAAAAGAACTCTACTGCGGACCTTATCAGGGGATAATACGAAATTCTGTGGGGAACAACCACCAAACAGACTCATCAATCAAACATTCTCTTCTAACTGCCGAAGAGACATCTCTACTACCGGGAGAAGGAACAAATTGCTCCGATGGGGAAGGAAACAACACATCTTCCTCAAAATCCTTCAATACTGGAAAATGTCTTCCACTCAGAGGGGATACCAATGTCAAACTGGGATCAGGCAAAGTCGGATGGGGAAAAACAGAGTCACCGCCAGGGATATGCTGTTGAACAGACAAAAGATCCAACGTAGAGGAAACTCTATTGGGAAGCTCAACACGGATAAGATCCGTCGTAGAAGAAACTCTACTGGGGAACTTATCAAGGAATGATATGAAACTCTGTGGGGAACTGTAACACCCCAAAATTTGCCCTCCTCATTCATGCATTCATTTAGCATTTCATATTGCATTTATCATGTCAATCAGAATTAGATCCAAAAAAAAAAAAAAAAAAAAAAACGAAAAAAAAAATGAAAAGAAAAATAATTTTTTACAAAAAAATAAAAAAATAATAAAAAAAAATAATAAAAAATTTTAATTAATTAATTAAATAAATAATTAAATAAATAAAATATAATAAAAATTTTTGGACTTGGGTCTCTCTCATTTGAGCCCACAAAACCATGAAATTCAGTCTATAAATACCAAGGCTTCACTTGAGAGAACACAGAACAAAAGGGGGATTTTGAAGAGAAGCAAAATACTCTGAGGTTTCCTTTGAACAAAACCCTGAGGAAAAAGATAGTGAGAGAAGACCTAACGGAGTTCAGAGCAGCCTCCAAACCCCGAAGGGAACTCAACTACACAGAATCACCTCTGCCCCACATAAACCCTGAAGATTGTTTTGTAAACCTCACGGGTGCAACTCAATTTCAATCAAGCTCTCCAATCAGGTTTGCCATTATTCCCATTACCTTTGCCCATGGGTTTAATATGTATATGAATGTATAAACAATGCCTTGAATGTTTAACCGTTTAATTTTTGAGTGTATGCCACAGGGTTTGAGGTTTCTGAAACCATACTGTTATTCATGAAAAAAATGCTTATGGTGTTTCACTAACCCTTTTGTTGAATTTTTGTGAGGGCTCACATGACTTTTGCAGGGATAACTTGCGTGGTTTCCCACTTTATTTGTGGGATAACCCCTGGAGGTTCATTCCGATTACCTGTACTGACCCACTTTCTTTGATGGCATTAGCTTGGGAGGTCCTTGGGTTTCTTACTCCTTTAATTGCTGTTACTTCGGATCTTCATCCGTGTGGTACTTTTACCTCTTTTCCGCATTTTATCGCTTTCTTAGCTGGAAGACCTCGATAGGAGGCATTTGTTTTCTTTTGTTTATTTACTTCTGAGCCCCTTGTTGGCACATTTACTTTATACATGTTTGTTTTGTATGTGTTCGTATCCCTGCAGGTAGCGCGGTTCCTTCATCAAGGACTGCCTTTTTTGCCCTTGAGCATCCCAAACCCTAAAACCCAAAGCAACACGTTAACTCCTTCTACTACAGGCGAGTAAGTCTCCAAAGGTCGAGCATCCGGTAGATTGCGTAGTAACGTTGTTCGCCCAAAACCCAATCCATAACCCCGTAGTTAGCCGAACTACGTTTTGCTCTGATTCTCAGGCCAGATGAGATACGTAGGCATAAGACGCGATGTCTTAGCGAGCACACATCCCCCAACCCATAGGTCAGCCGAGCTACGAAGACTCTGATTCTCATATTCATATGAGATACGTATGCAGTGGATGCGACATCCGCGCGAGTCATTTTCATTTAACCCTTTTTTTTTGGGTAAACAGCACAAGATAAACTCACACCCTTTAGACGAAAACTACAAAAGTGGATCCCGTAGAGTACTACGGATGCGTAGGGGTGCTAATAACTTCCCTTCGCATAACCGAATCCCGAACCCAAGATTTGGTTGCGAGACCCCGTCTTGTCCTTTCCTTTTTCAGGTTTACTTCGAGCGTTTCCTTTCCCTCCTTTGGGATGAATAACGCACGGTGGCGACTCTTCTGTCTTTTTTCTTTCGCCGGTTGTTTTTTTTCGCTCTGTATTTTTCAGGTTGCGACAGGAACAACCACCAAACAGGAGTTCCAACAATCAAAACAATCCTCTCATCTGCTGGAGAGACACCTCTGCCAAGGGGAGAGAACCACTGCTCCGTTGGGGAAGGTCACAACATATTAACCACCAGCTCAATTCGGAAGCTTTCCAACAAGGAGGGGAAAACAAATTATCAGGCTCTGATCAGGCAACTCCACTGAGGATAGACTGTAGGCGATCCATACTAGGGACAGTCTGCTGTGAGCAACCCTGTTGGGGATGAGCTATAAGCCAACCTGTTGGGGATAACTACAAGTATCTCCGGAGGAACTGTCCTGGCTAAAGGTATTGGAAACGAATCCTACGCCAACACGTGCCATGCTAGGGATGAAAAGGGGAATAAACCCTTCACCAACTACTTTAAGCAACTACTGCTGAGGAGATATCTGAAAGATAGCTTCACAGGTAACACAAGCTCTACTCCTGCTGAGGACGTCTACTCAAGCTGGGAATTTCCGCTCACTGTGGAAAGACAGACTTCCTCGTGAACAGATAACATATCAACTTTTATCAATCTATAAGGGATTTTAGGTCAGTCCACACAAGGGATGACAACCATATAGTTGATAAAACACAAATGCTAGACTCAGACTCTGGGGAGTTGAGGATATTTGAGATAGAGGTATACACATCTCTAAAAAAATCAAGGCCAAAACTCTAGTCTCTCTGGGGATTTGATGGTGTATCACCCTTCTCTGCGCTCGCTGAGGAGACAACTTGAAAGATGATGGAGAGGATACAAACATGCCAGAATGTGAACAAATGTCTTACCCTTTTGGAGATCATACAATCCTCGGGAGAGCACTGAAGACATTCCATTTATCCCTTTAGTCATTGTGAATGTTCACTTTGTTTAAAACAGTTTATAAAAACTTTATTTGTTTAAAACAATGATATTTATCAATTAAAACATGCAAACATTTGTTAAACAGAAACAAATAAGAGTGCAAAGAATTGGATAAAGGCTTAAATTTATTTGATAGAATGGTAGTCTGCAAATGGCGAGACTCCATGGATCTTTACAAATTTGAAATTGGTGATATATATTGGAAAAAAGGGCTACATTGAACATAATGACCATTTCTCCACCAACTCCGAATCCAATGCATTTGAAGCTTCAGTTGACGATGACTGAGCGAGAATCTTTAACAGATGACAGTTGTAGAACGAAGTCTTGTCAGGATGCAATTACTTGCCAAATCCCTAATTTTTGCCTAGATTGCCCCAGGGTGAGGTAATTAATCTAGCGGGATATATATTTATTTTTTATGTCTCTAACTTTTGTCTGGATCGCCCTTTCGGGTTTTCAATCCACCGAGATGCTCATTTTTGCCTAAGTCGCCCTTTCGGGTTTTCAACTTAGCGAGCTATTCTGTTTTTATTTTAGGCGAAGTATTTCTTGACTGCATTTGAATTCACAGGACGAGTGAAATCCTCCCCATCCATAGTTGTAAGCGTCAAAGCACCGCCTCAAAAGGCTCTCTTAACAACATATGGACCTTTATAGTTTGGAGTCCACTTGCCCCTGGAATCGAGCGCGAAAGACAAAACTTTCTTGAGCACGAGGTCACCTTCTCAGAACACACGAGGCTTGACCTTCTTATCAAAGGCTTTCTTCATCCTTTGCTAATACAACTGACCATGGCACATGACAGTTAATCTCTTCTCTTCAATCAAGTTCAGTTGGTCATAACGACTCTGAACCCATTCAGCTTCAGTCAACTTGGCCTCCATCAAGACTCTCATTGACGAGATCTCAACCTCCACGGGGAGCACAACCCCCATGCCATATACAAGGGAGAAAGGGGTTGCCCATGTTGAAGTGCGGATAGATGTACGATAGCCATGCAACGTAAATGGCAGCATCTCATGCCAATCTTTGTACGTAACAACCATCTTCTGAATAATCTTCTTGATATTCTTATTAGCAGCTTCAATAGCCCCATTCATCTTGGGTCTGTAGGGAGAAGAATTATGATGTGCAATCTTGAACTCGCTACACAACTCTTTCATCATCTTGTTAATCAAGTTAGATCCATTATCAGTAATGATCTTGTCTTGCACACCATATCAGCATATGAGTTGATTCTTGATAAACTTCACAACTACCTGCCTGGTCACATTTGCATATGATGCCGCTTCAACCCACTTGGTGAAGTAATCAATTGCTACGAGAATAAAACGGTGACCGTTTGACGCCTTTGGCTATATCATGCCAATCATGTCAATTCCCCACATGGAGAAAGGCCATGGTGAGGAAATAACATTCAGAAGTATCGGGGGAATATGAATCTTATCTGCATAAATCTGACACTTGTGACATTTCTTCACATATTTGCAGCAGTCAGACTCCATTGTCAGCCAATAGTAGCCTGCTCTCAACATCTTCTTTGCCATGGCATGTCAATTGGAATGAGTACCAAATGAACCCTCATGGACTTCAGTCATCAACAGGTCTGCTTCGTGTCTATCCACGCATCTGAGCAAAACCATGTCAAAATTCCTCTTATAAAGCACATCACCATTGAGGTAGAAACTGCCAGATAATCTCCTCAAAGTCTTCTTATCTTTAACAGATGCCCCAGGCGGGTAAATCTGACTCTGGAGAAAGCACTTGATATCATAATGCCATGGCTTATCATCTTTCACTTCTTCAACTGCAAATACATGAGTTGGTCTATCCAAGCGCATCACGGTGATATTGGGGACTTCATTCCAATATTTCACCACAATCATCGAAGCAAGTGTAGCAAGAGCATCTGCATTCCGATTCTCATCTCGAGGAATATGATGGAAGTCAACCTCAGTAAAGAAAGTTGAAATCCTCCTCGCATAATCTCTATATGGGATGAGGCCAGGCTGATTCGTCTCCCATTCACCCTTAATCTGATTAACAACAAGGGCCGAATCACCATAAACATCAAGATGTTTGATCCTAAGATCCATACACTCTTCCAATCCCATAATACAGGCCTCATACTCCACCATATTATTCGTGCATTTGAAAGTTAGCCTTGCTGTAAAAGGAAAATGTGTGCCCTGAGGAGTAATAATCACTGCCCCAATACCATTTCCATATTGATTAACAACGCCATCGAACAACATACCCCATCGGGAACCAGGTTCTGGCCCTTCATCGAGCGTAGGCTCATCGCAATCTTTCATCTTTAAATACAGAATCTCCTCATCTGGGAAGTCGTACTTAACAGACTGATAATCCTCAATTGGTTGATGTGCCAAGTGGTCAGCCAAGATACTACCTTTAATAGCTTTCTGAGCTCGATACTCAATGTCAACTCAGATAACAACATCTGTCAACGGGAAATCCTCCCAGTTAAAGCAGGCTTCTCAAAGATATACTTGATTGGATCCATTTTGGATTCCAGCCAAGTCGTATGATTCAACATATACTGTCGTAAGCGCTTAGCAACCCAAGCCAAAGCACAACATGTTTTCTCAAGTATTGAGTATCGAGACTCACAATCAGTGAACTTCTTACTCAAGTAGTATATTGCATATTCTTTCTTCCCCGATTCATCATGCTGACCCAATACACAACCCATAAAGTCATCAAGCATTATCAAGTACATAATCAATGGTCTCCCTTCAACAGGAGGAGACAGAATCGGAGGCTCGGACAGATACTCTTTAATACTGTCAAAAGATTTTTGGCAATCCTCGGTCCAATCATGACGTTGATCTTTCCGGAGGAGCTTGAATATAGGCTCACATGTGACAGTCATGTGGGATATAAATCTGGAAATGTAATTCAAGCGGCCAAGAAAACCTCGGACTTGCTTCTCAGTTTTGGGCGCAAGCATCTCTTGTATTGCTTTGACCTTGGCAGGATCAACTTCAATACCTCTTTCACTAACAATAAAGCCCAATAACTTTCCGGAACGGACTCCAAATGTACACTTGTTCGAATTCAGGCGGAGTTTGTACTTCCTCAGACACGGAAAAAGCTTCAACAAGTGCTTTACATGTTCAACTTCCGTTCTCGACTTCGCAATCATATCATCAACATACACCTCGATCTCCTTGTGCATCATATCATGAAACAAGGTAGTCATATCACATTGATACGTGACTCCGGCGTTCTTCAAACCGAAGGGCATCACTCGATAACACAATGTTCCCCAAGGTGTGATGAATGTTGTCTTCTCCATATCCTCGGGTGCCATTTTAATCTGGTTATAACCGGAAAATCCGTCCATAAATGAGAAGACATTGAATTTAGCTGTATTGTCTACCAATATATCAATGTGTGGTAGAGAAAAATCATCTTTTGGACTAGCTTTATTCAAGTCTTGATAGTCCACACACATTCGGACTTTTCCATCTTTCTTAGGCACAAGCACAATATTGGCCACCCATTGAGGATATGTAGAAGTCACTAAAAACCCCGTATCAATTTGCTTATGAACTTCTTCTTTAATCTTCACTACCATATCAGGATGAGTTCTTCTGAGTTTCTGCTTCACAGGTACACACTCAGGTTTCAAAGGCAGGAAATGTTGCACAATATCAGTATCTAGACCAGGCATGTCTTCATACGACAAGGCAAATACGTCGACATATTCTCGTAGCAACTTAATCAACCCCTTCTTGACAGACTCTTCCAGGAGTGCCCTGTAGCGGGGTATTCGTTACCATTAGACATATTGACAAAATCCAAGGTAAACCATACAAGTCGAGTCGCCACCTCACTTCTATTTATCCAAAGGAATGGTTAGAAAGCGAACAAAAACCTAAAAGTTTTATCGAATAAAAAACTAGTAAAAATGTCAGAGATCGGGGTAAGGGAGTTGGTTATGCAATGGGAAGGTTTTAAGCACCCAAAACATCCTAGGTGCTCCTAGGGAGCCCTTTTCACACTTGTTGTAAGGTTGGTATTTTGTGAAAAATTTGTTTGTGCAAACATGATTGAAGAGATGAGAAGAGAATATACAAGTTATTTACAATTTTGTGTTTGGATGGATAAACCCATTGCCTACGTACCATCTTAAAAAATATTAGGATCAAAACCTCGTAATTCGGGGTAAAAATCTCAAAACAAGTGGGTGAATTGATTGGTCCAAAAGCCTTAAGGTCTTTTGTTATCCAAGGGAGAAAACTTAACCTAAAACCACAAATCCACCATGTGAGGATAGCTTCAACATGATAGTGAGGGGTTAACCCTATAATAAACATAGAAGACTCATTGTCCATCACTAAGGATATACGTGAGTATTACATCTACCTCAAGGATAACTCAAACCTAATAGCTAAAAGTTATGAAAAGTTTTGATTAAGAAAATGGCCATTGAAACCACAAAAGTATTTGAATGACTTATATTTACAAATGAAAAGTATTTACAAAATATGGTCAAAGTTGAGTTAAAGATTCAATTCAAAATAAGTGTTATGAAAAGAAAGTTTGAAAATCAAAAGCATAATGCTTAGGTTTCTAATGTTTGAAAACAAGTGTTAATGTTTGCACAATTTTTTTGGCTTGGGTTAGAGTGGAGGGAAGAAAAAGAATGGCTAAAGTCCTAATCATACAAGAGATTAAGGGTAAGAAACAAGACCACACATGGAGTTCCTCTCTTGAGATCATATTGATGATCCAAGTAGCTCCCATCCTTTAGAATAAGCAAGCAAAATGAGTGTAAGCTCAAGCAATCAAATCAATTAAGCAAACTCTTAGAAGATCCTCAATGGCTCTTGTATCTTTCTCTTTGAAGCACATGACAATGGTTCTTCAATTTGGCTCAAATAGGATTCCTTAGCACAAAAGCACACACATCAAAAAGTTCTATGAAGTAAATCAAGAATGGACAAGAGTGAGTTTAGAGATTTGGTCCTTCTAATCTATCTTCTACATTAAGGCCTTTTCAATCCATTTTGCATAGGGAATGTCCTAGAAACTAAGCCCATTTGTCTATTTTTTTGCATTTGGTCCACAACAATCAAAACAAAAGCACAAGCACAATAATATATACACAATTATGTGCTCAAGTGAGCAAAAGGCAAATTGCATTAACATAAACATGTGCTCAAATGAGCAAAGGGGTAAAAGAAATGAATAACATGTACAAGAATAGTAAATTGCATAAATGTAAAGAGCAAGAATTAAATGTTAATGGTTAATGGTTAATGGTTAGTGTTAGAGTTAGGGTGCCATAAGGCAATTTAGCGCTATGTTAAGCAATCGTAATTGGACTTATGTAGAAGTCACAACTATCTGAGGCCGGTCAATAATAATGTAGGCAACAACACAAGTTAAAGATTTTGATTAGTGAATCAAACTCCTACAACTTGCCATGCCAAAAAGAAGATGAGAAATGATCTTGTATTGATTTAGGTTCTTTGATTGATTAGGAAGCAACCTATCCTTAATGCAAAGCCATTCACTTGATCCATGATCAAGATGAATTAGATTTGAATCAAGGAAGGTTAGACCTCCCATACATCAAGGCTAACCACCAATCTTTAACTCATTGATTAAAAAAGAAAAAAAAGAAGAAGATGAAGAAGAAGAAGAAGAAGATGAATAATAAAGTACATTAATGGAAATGGAAAGAAATAATCAACAAGCATTGACCAAAGATAGAGAAGATCAAGGTCAAACAATGGTAAACAGAAGTAAGATGAAGATTAGAAGTCAAGAAACAAGTAAAATATTTTTGGCATTTTTTAATATTAAAATAAAACTTGAATTAAAATAATAAAGAAAGGTCAAACTTCAAACTCACTTCGAATCAACTTTGAAAATTCCAAGTGAATTATCTCAAGTTCAACAAGGTCAAACAAAGTTTGACAAAAAATTTCAGCATTTTTAGAAGTCAGAAACTATTTTTAATCAATTAAAAATGCATAAAAATAAACTAATTGAACTAAAATCTCAAATAAATCTCAAATCAATTAATAAATTAATGAGAATATTTTTCATAGATCTATCATCATTCAAAGAGGTTGGAAAAATATTTTTGTATTTTTTGGATATCAAAAACTATTTTAAATGAATTAAAAATAAGCAGAAAAGAGAAAATTCCTAAAAAATATCAAATGATAAAATAAAAAATATTAAAAATCATTTTTAGAAACTAGAAATTAAAAGAAGAAAAATGAAACTGGTCTCATATTTTTTGGACCAATAATGAAGGAGATATGAATTTTCAAAATGAAATGGAATTAAAAGAAATAAAAAGGAATTAAAATCAGAAATTAAAATGATGGAAAAATGTGGAGTGTCTGATGTGATCTCATTAATTGACATGGATCATCACGTGGCCAGGAGGCGCGCGCTCACCATACACACTAGTCAACTGAAACACACATGGCCTTAAAACGAGTCATAACAATGAGTGGCCTGGATTAAATCTGGAAAAAGCAATGGATGGCTCAGATTCAATCTGGAGACCAGACGGTGACCAGCGCCACCGTCTTCTCCGGCCAGCTTCCGACGAGGCTCAAATTTGCAGAGAAATAAATGTGTACCAAATGCCACGATCTAGGTACCAACCGAAAGCTGGGGTGATGTACATCACCCCTGTACCAACCAAATCCACTCTAGGTTTCTAAATTGAGAGAAATCAGAGATGAAATTTCTGTGGTGTTCAACTGAACTTAATGGAATTTAAAATTTTAAAGCTCAAATCAACTGCCTCTATGAAGAGGACTTCAGATCACACAACAATAACAAGAAACAAGCACAATATGAGCTGATTCGAAGAAAATAAATTTTGAAGTAAACCTCTGATTTGCAGAGTTTGAGAGCATAATTTCTTGATGTGGATGCTTGCAGTATAGTCTATGGAATAAGGTAGCAAGTCTTAGGAACTTTTAGGTCCAAAAAACAATCAATGAGATTGAATTCTAGATCTAAAAAATTGAGAGAATATTGGTGAGTTCCTTTTGAGTATGGTTGAGGGATTAGTTGTGCAGCATTTAGGGCGCCTTTAGGTTGCTGAAATGAGAGGCATGAGTATTGTATTTATAGCAAAAGCAAGACTGAGTTGCATGAACAATTCATGTGCATGGATGGAAAGGGCCTCCATGCATGGGCCTGTATAGGCGCATGGAGGGCCCAATTCCACTTGGATTTGGCAGCTAATCATCAACATATCCAACTAGACGTGCATATTATATAGTATTGGCTCATGCAATGCAAATTTTATTGATTTTCAAAAATGCACCAATGTGTTCATGTCTTCGAAAATGCCATGTCCAAAATTGAAACACAACCTCATGAGTAATGGTTGGAAAGATTTTTGCATGAGGATCATTTGTTATGTTGATCAAAACTCCATTTGAAACTTGGAAATTGATGAAAAGTGGTCATGAAGTGTAGGGTGCAAAACATGTACATGTGAGAATTTCAAAAATGGCCAAAGTTCAAGCCCTTCTGTTTCAATGATGCAAGCTCCAAATGACAAAATCTTCAACATCAAAGTTGTAGGTCTTTTCAAGACAATCAATTTAGACTTAACGTTTGCATCATTTGGATTTTTGATGAAGAAGTTATGGGCATTTGAAGTTGTACTTTTTCACATTTCAATACTTTTGGTCCAAAGTGACCTATAATGTTTTGCATTATCACATGTATTTCTTTTAGGATTTTGAAATTTTGCTCAACATAACAACTGAACTAGACACCTTAAGATTTCTAATTCATTTGATCCCACCTCAAAATCATGAAAAATGAAGGAGTTATGTCCTTGGGAAGTTGACCCAAAATTAGGGTTTCTGTCAAAATGACCTATAATGTTTTGAAATGGATGATGACCTTCCAAGCTTAAAATCAGTTTTTTATGAACATGAAAGTTGTTCATATGGTTCTTAAGAACATTTTTGCGCTTGGGGTCATCTCCATTTGACAAACACATCAAAAGTTAGGTCTTAGTGTACTTCAAAATAGTCAGATGAATTAACTGATCAACTTTTCAAGTCCATGCCTCATATCTTGATGAATTGATGATTGAGGACACTAAAATAAGTTCAAATATGCATGAAATTATGATTGAAGTAACTTCCATTGATGCATTTGATCATGGGTTGAGGTTGCTTCATGAGCAAGGCACAGTTGATACACAGATGAATTAGGGTTTCTTTGGGAAACAAGCCTCAAACCCTTTGGTTAGATTTGATCAAAATGATGAATTGAGATACTTGGGAGGCATATTTGATGGATGAGAGCTTTGGTAACTATTGCCATGCTTGCTTCCATCTTCTCTTGACCATATCAATGCACATAGGATCTCCTAGAAGCTTTAGACCTTGTGACTTCTCAAGCTACAAACAAAAGATGTTAGTGACACATTTTTGTGCTTTTGGCTAGTAAATAAAATGAGAAAAGCAATAATACACAATTCAAGCATGCTTGGTGATTTCAAACCAAATCTCAAGGGATCCCACCCAAAGGTAAAAGAGCCAAGATGCTATGATCCTTGAGGCAAGATGCAAATGCAATGTTATGATGCCATGAGAGATCTTAGGGTCAAAATTAGGGTCTTACATGCCCCAATATTTACTTCACGAATGCAGTCTTCAGACCCCAAGTTGACTGTTTCCAGATTCTCAAGATGCGGCTGAATGATCTTCTCTTCGTGCTCAAGCAGACGGGTAATCTCATCAGGAATCTCTTCAACATAATCTTCTTCGACCTCAAATACAGGGAACTCAAAGTTGGGAGATGGTGTTGGATCATTATATTCAATGGGTTTGATCAACCTGCATAATGATTTTGAGTACAAAAGAGATTTCAGAATTCAAACAAGGCAAATCATTATGCAGATGAAAAGATTGATTTTATTCTCTTTTTTAGGGTTTTATGGTGATCACTAAATTCATGCAAAAATTAAAAAAAGGAAAAATAATTTGGAAAAACCAACATTTAACATGTAATTTTTGAATGAATATCATTGTATTAATCAAAATGTGCCAACAATGTCATCACTTCTCCCTTTGGCATGGGAGAAGGGTTTTTAAACAAAATTAACATATTACGTGGACTTGTGGATAACTGTTGGAACATCAACAACGACCCAGTTATTGCATATTCCTTAGGGATGACAAAGTTGCCAGAATCTTCCTCTTCATCATCTTCCACTATGGCAGCAACCTCTTGATCTTCAACAGTGTGGATGAAACCACCACTCTGGAACAGCCCACGCTCATTGGGAATGCCTGAATATTACTCTATGCCATCCCGGGATTTATTATCTTCCAGCTTGATCATTTGTCCTAAACCGGTAGTTCTACCATGCTCAATGGCCAATTTCTCATCATTGTAGGAAGCAAATGAAGAAGGTCCTTTCCTTGAAGGCTCAATAATAGATAAGGCTTGGAACGGAGTCCCAACCTCATCCTCAGCGTCTATATAGGAAAAGGAAGATAAATGGATAACCAAGAGAGCCTTCTCTCCCCCTATCACCACCAACTTTTTGTTCTTGACGAACTTCAACTTCTGGTGTAGGGTGGATGTCACGGCGCCTGCCTCGTGAATCCATGGTCTGCCAAGCAAATATCTATATGATGGATGTATATCCATGACCTGAAAAGTGATCTGGAAATCACTAGGTCCAATCTTGATCGGGAGTTCAACTTCGCCAATCACAATTTTCCTCAATCCATCAAAAGCCTTAACTACCACTCCACTCTGCCTCATGGGAGGCCCCTGGTAAGAAAGTTTGGCCATAGTGGATTTTGGAAACACATTGAGCGATGATCATGTGTCTACCAACACATTAGACAAGGCATCATCCTTGCAATTCATAGAAATGTGTAGAGCCAAATTATGGTCTTTCCCTCCTCAGAAGATCAGCATCACAAAAGCTCAAATTGTTACAAGCAGTTATATTTGCAACAATGCTATCAAACTGTTCAATAGTGACATCGTGATCCACGTATGCCACGTCCAACACCCTCTACAAAGCTTCGCGGTGTGGCTCAGAATTCATCAACAAAGATAACACAGATATCTTTGATGGAGTTTGTAGCAGCTGATCAACAATGTTATATTCGCTCTCTTAATGAGCCTCAGCGTCTCATCACAATCCTCTCTCAAAATGCCATGTTGGTCAACTAGGACATGAGCTTTAGCAGATTTATCAACAACAGGGTCAACACCCTTCACAACAAGTGCCGGATTCGAAGAAGAAGTCCCCACAGGACCGGCAGGATTAACAACAGTAGTTCTTCTCACGAGATCTTCGTGGGGTTTCGGCGGCGCCGAGAAAACACGACCGCTTCGGGTCACACCACTAACATCTGAGATACTCACAACAGAGGTGGAGGGCAACGATACCTCCTTCCCATCTTCCAGCATAACTGCGTTATACCTGTAGGGAACAGCTTTATCTGACGAATACGGGACAGGGCCCACCGACTTGATTACAAGAGATGGAGAAACCTTCTTCTTGTTGCCATCATATTTGACGACAACAGGCTCTGGTATCCTGAATACAGGAGAGATAACATCAACTTTGTCCTCGTTGCGATTCTGAAGCACCTCAATCATACCCTGATCCAGAATCTCTTGGATGTCCTTTCTTACTTGTCGGCATCCTCTTTCATTGACAGTGCACATCTGGCACATGTCATGGTCATGCTCGTAATGACTGTATCCACACAACAGTCTGTGCATCTCGACCAAAGATTGCCTGATATCATTGACATACAAGACTTTATATTTTCCAGGACAACCCTGGACCATGTTCACAGCAGCTTTCCCATGCTCAGACAATGGGTTCTTCTTCACATTAGGACCTACGTCCTCGAAAAACAAAATCCCACTTCTAACAAGGTCTTGCACCTTGGTCTTCAGAGGATAGCAATTCTCCACATCATGTTGTCGCATTACGCGAAAAACCGGCGGGAGAAAACAACAGAGCCGCCACCGTGCGTTATTTATCCCAAAGGAGGGAAAGGAAACGCTCGAAGTAAACCTGGAAAAGACATGGTCTCGCGACCGGAGATTGATGGGATCGGGAGTCGGTTATGCGAAGGGAAGGTATTAGCACCCCTACGCATCCGTCGTACTCGACGGGATCCACGCTCAAAAAGGATAGAAGAAAGGTTGCTAAAGACTGCTCAAACACTGCACACACACTGGAAGCGGACACAGAAAAGACGGAAGAAGGTGACTCGGTAGGATATCGCATCCTGGGCCTACGTCGTCTGTCAGACACAGACATCAGAGTCGACGTAGTTCGGGGGGGAAAGCGGAACATGCTCGCTAGGATGTCGCATCCTATGCATACGTATCTTCTCTAACTAAAGAAGAATCAGAGCACTCGTAGCTCGGCTAACGCACGCCAAACAAAGCCACACAGGAAACCGACTGCCAATCGCTGGACTTACGTCAGACTCCACACAAACAGGCAAACATGGAAACCGAATGTCAATCGCTGGACTTATATCAGACTCCAACAAGCAAACAAGACACAGGAAACCAACTGCCAATCGCTGGACTTACGTCAGACTCCAACAAGCAAAAAAGACACAGGAAACCAACTGCCAATCGCTGGACTTACGTCAGACTCTAATACACACAAAGGGGGTGAAAAAGAAAAAGGGCGCCCGGAGAGATCAACTCATCTCCTACCTATGTACCTCATCTGGTATGAGGATCAGGGCGACGTAGTTCCCCTAAACAGGGAAAGAACTTCTAACCTAACCAGATACAAGGGGAGACACAAACTACTAGGGAGACTACGACTCGAGCCTAGAAGTTGTCATGCATACGATCCCTATGTTGAGGTTTCTATCCTACTTGCACAGGAAGCAAGCTATCCTAAACAGCACAGTCAAACACATACAAGCACAATAAAGCAAGCACACACACTATATGCAAACAATTGGGCTCATACAAGGCTAGGCTGTAAAAACAAGCCAACTGGGATGGGGTGTTTTAGCTCTTAACCCTAACATTGAGAGTTAGGGTGAAGCAGATGAAATAGGAAGTGAGGGTAAGACCTCACAGCTCTTATCCCTGGCCTGGGAGAGCTTCAGACAAATGAAAGTGTGGGAGTTCAGAATGTAGGAACTCTTCTCCACAAGTGACTGACAC